>NW_026880499.1:0-31300 GCF_032173495.1 Musca vetustissima
GGATAAACACGGCTATAAGGCGTGGACTTCAAGGATAAACACGGCTATAAGAATATTTTCAAGGATAAACACGGCTATAAGGCGTGGACTTCTTAAAGAATATTTTCAAGGATAAACACGGCTATAAGGCGTGGACTTCTTAAAGAATATTTTCAAGGATAAACACGGCTATAAGGCGTGGACTTCTTAAAGAATATTTTCAAGGATAAACACGGCTATAAGGCGTGGACTTCTTAAAGAATATTTTCAAGGATAAACACGGCTATAAGGCGTGGACTTCTTAAAGAATATTTTCAAGGATAAACACGGCTATAAGGCGTGGACTACTTAAAGAATATTTTCAAGGATAAACACGGCTATAAGGCGTGGACTTCTTAAAGAATATTTTCAAGGATAAACACGGCTATAAGGCGTGGACTTCTTAAAGAATATTTTCAAGGATAAACACGGCTATAAGGCGTGGACTTCTTAAAGAATATTTTCAAGGATAAACACGGCTATAAGGCGTGGACTTCTTAAAGAATATTTTCAAGGATAAACACGGCTATAAGGCGTGGACTTCTTAAAGAATATTTTCAAGGATAAACACGGCTATAAGGCGTGGACTTCTTAAAGAATATTTTCAAGGATAAACACGGCTATAAGGCGTGGACTTCTTAAAGAATATTTTCAAGGATAAACACGGCTATAAGGCGTGGACTTCTTAAAGAATATTTTCAAGGATAAACACGGCTATAAGGCGTGGACTTCTTAAAGAATATTTTCAAGGATAAACACGGCTATAAGGCGTGGACTTCTTAAAGAATATTTTCAAGGATAAACACGGCTATAAGGCGTGGACTTCTTAAAGAATATTTTCAAGGATAAACACGGCTATAAGGCGTGGACTTCTTAAAGAATATTTTCAAGGATAAACACGGCTATAAGGCGTGGACTTCTTAAAGAATATTTTCAAGGATAAACACGGCTATAAGGCGTGGACTTCTTAAAGAATATTTTCAAGGATAAACACGGCTATAAGGCGTGGACTTCTTAAAGAATATTTTCAAGGATAAACACGGCTATAAGGCGTGGACTTCTTAAAGAATATTTTCAAGGATAAACACGGCTATAAGGCGTGGACTTCTTAAAGAATATTTTCAAGGATAAACACGGCTATAAGGCGTGGACTTCTTAAAGAATATTTTCAAGGATAAACACGGCTATAAGGCGTGGACTTCTTAAAGAATATTCTCAAGGATAAACACGGCTATAAGGCGTGGACTTCTTTAAAGAATATTCTCAAGGATAAACACGGCTATAAGGCGTGGACTTCTTAAAGAATATTCTCAAGGATAAACACGGCTATAAGGCGTGGACTTCTTAAAGAATATTTTCAAGGATAAACACGGCTATAAGGCGTGGACTTCTTAAAGAATATTTTCAAGGATAAACACGGCTATAAGGCTTGGACTTCTTAAAGAATATTTTCAAGGATAAACACGGCTATAAGGCGTGGACTTCTTAAAGAATATTCTCAAGGATAAACACGGCTATAATAAACACGGCTATAAGGCGTGGACTTCTTAAAGAATATTTTCAAGGATAAACACGGCTATAAGGCGTGGACTTCTTAAAGAATATTTTCAAGGATAAACACGGCTATAAGGCGTGGACTTCTTAAAGAATATTTTCAAGGATAAACACGGCTATAAGGCGTGGACTTCTTAAAGAATATTTTCAAGGATAAAGAATATTTTCAAGGATAAACACGGCTATAAGGCGTGGACTTCTTAAAGAATATTTTCAAGGATAAACACGGCTATAAGGCGTGGACTTCTTAAAGAATATTTTCAAGGATTATTCAAGGATAAACACGGCTATAAGGCGTGGACTTCTTAAAGAATATTTTCAAGGATAAACACGGCTATAAGGCGTGGACTTCTCAAGGATAAAGAATATTTTCAAGGATAAACACGGCTATAAGGCGTGGACTTCTTAAGAATATTTTTTTAAAGAATATTTTCAAGGATAAACACGGCTATAAGGCGTGGACTTCTTAAAGAATATTTTCAAGGATAAACACGGCTATAAGGCGTGGACTTCTTAAAGAATATTTTCAAGGATAAACACGGCTATAAGGCGTGGACTTCTTAAAGAATATTTTCAAGGATAAACACGGCTATAAGGCGTGGACTTCTTAAAGAATATTTTCAAGGATAAACACGGCTATAAGGCGTGGACTTCTTAAAGAATATTTTCAAGGATAAACACGGCTATAAGGCGTGGACTTCTTAAAGAATATTTTTAAGGATAAAAACGGCTATAACGCGTGGACTACTTAAAGAATATTTTCAAGGATAAAAACGGCTATAAGGCGTGGACTTCTTAAAGAATATTTTCAAGGATAAACACGGCTATAAGGCGTGGACTTCTTAAAGAATATTTTCAAGGATAAACACGGCTATAAGGCGTGGACTTCTTAAAGAATAAACACGGCTATAAGGCGTGGACTTCTTAAAGAATATTTTCAAGGATAAACACGGCTATAAGGCGTGGACTTCTTAAAGAATATTTTCAAGGATAAACACGGCTATAAGGCGTGGACTTCTTAAAGAATATTTTCAAGGATAACCACGGCTATAAGGCGTGGACTTCTTAAAGAATATTTTCAAGGATAAACACGGCTATAAGGCGTGGACTTCTTAAAGAATATTTTCAAGGATAAACACGGCGGCTATAAGGCTATAAGGCGTGGACTTCTTAAAGAATATTTTCAAGGATAAACACGGCTATAAGGCGTGGACTTCTTAAAGAATATTTTCAAGGATAAACACGGCTATAAGGCGTGGACTTCTTAAAGAATATTTTCAAGGATAAACACGGCTATAAGGCGTGGACTTCTTAAAGAATATTTTCAAGGATAAACACGGCTATAAGGCGTGGACTTCTTAAAGAATATTTTCAAGGATAAACACGGCTATAAGGCGTGGACTTCTTAAAGAATATTTTCAAGGATAAACACGGCTATAAGGCGTGGACTTCTTAAAGAATATTTTCAAGGATAAACACGGCTATAAGGCGTGGACTTCTTAAAGAATATTTTCAAGGATAAACACGGCTATAAGGCGTGGACTTCTTAAAGAATATTTTCAAGGATAAACACGGCTATTTTAAGGCGTGGACTTCTTAAAGAATATTTTCAAGGATAAACACGGCTATAAGGCGTGGACTTCTTAAAGAATATTTTCAAGGATAAACACGGCTATAAGGCGTGGACTTCTTAAAGAATATTTTCAAGGATAAACACGGCTATAAGGCGTGGACTTCTTAAAGAATATTTTCAAGGATAAACACGGCTATAAGGCGTGGACTTCTTAAAGAATATTTTCAAGGATAAACACGGCTATAAGGCGAATATTTTCAAGGATAAACACGGCTTTAAGGCGTGGACTTCTTAAAGAATATTTTCAAGGATAAACACGGCTATAAGGCGTGGACTTCTTAAAGAATATTTTCAAGGATAAACACGGCTATAAGGCGTGGACTTCTTAAAGAATATTTTCAAGGATAAACACGGCTATAAGGCGTGGACTTCTTAACGAATATTTTTTCAGAGATAAACACGGCTATAAGGCGTGGACTTCTTAAAGAATATTTTCAAGGATAAACACGGCTATAAGGCGTGGACTACTTAAAGAATATTTTCAAGGATAAACAAGGCTATAAGGCGTGGACTTCTTAAAGAATATTTTCAAGGATAAACACGGCTATAAGGCGTGGACTTCTTAAAGAATATTTTCAAGGATAAACACGGCTATAAGGCGTGGACTTATTAAAGAATATTTTCAAGGATAAACACGGCTATAAGGCGTGGACTTCTTAAAGAATATTTTCAAGGATAAACACGGCTATAAGGCGTGGACTTCCTAAAGAATATTTTCAAGGATAAACACGGCTATAAGGCGTGGACTTCTTAAAGAATATTTTCAAGGATAAACACGGCTATAAGGCGTGGACTTCTTAAAGAATATTTTCTAGGATAAACACGGCAGAATATTCTCAAGGATAAACACGGCTATAAGGCGTGGACTTCTTAAAGAATATTTTCAAGGATAAACACGGCTATAAGGCGTGGACTTCTTAAAGAATATTTTCAAGGATAAACACGGCTATAAGGCGTGGACTTCTTAAAGAATATTTTCAAGGATAAACACGGCTATAAGACGTGGACTTCTTAATGAATATTTTCAAGGATAAACACGGCTATAAGGCGTGGACTTCTTAAAGAATATTTTCAAGGATAAACACGGCTATAAGGCGTGGACTTCTTAAAGAATATTTTCAAGGATAAACACGGCTATAAGGCGTGAACTACTTAAAGAATATTTTCAAGGATAAACACGGTTATAAAGCGTGGACTTCCTAAAGAATATTTTCAAGGATAAACACGGCTATATGGCGTGGACTTCTTAAAGAATATTTTCAAGGATAAACACGGCTATAAGGCGTGGACTTCTTAAAGAATATTTTCAAGGATAAACGCGGTTATAAAGCGTGGACTTCCTAAAGAATATTTTCAAGGATAAACACGGCTATAAGGCGTGGACTTTTTAAAGAATATTTTCAAGGATAAGCACGGCTATAAGGCGTGGATTTTTGAAAGAAAATTTTCAAGGATAAACACGGCTATAAGGCGTGGACTTTTTAAAGAATATTTTCAAGGATAAACACGTCTATAAGGCGTGCACTTCTTAAAGAATATTTTCAAGGATAAACACGGCTATAAAGCGTAGACTTCTTAAAGAATATTTTCAAGGACAAACACGGCTATAAGGCGTGGATTTTTAAAAGAAAATTTTCAAAGATAAACAAGTCTATAACGCGTGAATTTTTAAAAGAAAATTTTCAAAGATAAACAAGTCTATAAGGCGTGAATTTTTAAACAAAAATGTTTTTCCAACTATTAGAAGTCTATTAACGTAGATTTTTTAAATAATTAGCAATGAATTCATGAAAATAAACCACACTTTGTTTTAACAATTTTGAAAATGGAAATTTATTTTCTAACTTTTTTTGTCCCAAATTCTTGAATTTTCTAATTTCCTCATAATTTGTGCAAAACAAAAATGCTCTCAAATCCTGATGAAAGCTTTCACAAAAATACGTAACACAACCATTTCCGTCATTGTTATTTTTAGTCAATGCAACTTTATCATGCAATGCAATGTTGACGGTGATGGTGGTTGCGAGGAATACCAGGAGGTAGAGACCAGATACGAAAAGTTAACACACAAGTTAACACCACAGTTGACAGTTGTACAGAATGGCCAATGAAAGTTAATGGTGTACATATGTGTGCGAGCAACTCTGTGCGGTACCAACCATAGTTTAAAATGTTGAAATGCCACTGAATGTAAATATATGAAATTGAATTCACCCTGACCTCTGTACATTTAGTTTGCATGTCATTGCTGTTGTTTTCCTGGTCGTTGTAGTCGTTTCCTCGTTCTCGTCATTTCAGCGGACATTTTTCGATCCTTCATTTTGATTTTTTTGGAAATCGCAATAAAGGTATATATTTGTTTGTTTGCCTTTATAATTTGTTAATGCAAATTAGACTACATCAAAAAACACTTAACGTGAAACTATTCTCGAATTTTATAAAATAGTACAAAACAAATTTTTTGACATTGAAAGCATACTGATGATGACGAAGATAAAAATCAGTAACTTTTCATGGAGGTAAGAGAAATGTAAAAAAGAAACTATTTTTAGACCATTCAAATTGGAAAATCCATCATATTAACGTTTATTTAGAAATGGTAAATCTCCTGGGAATGACAAAGTGTTATGGTCGCATCAAGGGCAATAATTTTAGTTGAAATGGAAGCAGAAGTACTCCCTATTTTCATTGCTGTTATCTTTGGGAGGCATTAAAGGGTGATTGTTTAAGAGCGATAGGAAAGGAAATGTTCACTTTATCTCAAATGGTCAATCAGCTGAGACCTTTCCACATGTCATGCAAGTCAAGCTCTTTTATTTTGGACACAAATAGTTGGATATCACATTACGGTAGTGATATCCATTGACAGTTACGTTGCAATTCGAATCATATTTGAAGGACCATACAGTGACTACTTATTGCATCTAATCGGATCGTAAGATGATTAATGGTTAAACTACTGACCAAACTGAAGATGTTTCACAGTGAAAACAAAAAAACACACAAACTATTGCCACATGTTTCACGGACTTTTAGAATGGCTGTTCTAGAAACCAGTTTGTATGCCTTTTGCTGGCAGTCATTGGAAAATATGTTAAGCGAATGGCGTTGTCAATTGTGTCTAAAAATTCAAACTTAGTCAAATTTTTGATTTTTTAAAGGAGATATTTCAAATAAGTAAACCTATGAAAAACAAATGTCCAATGATTTCTAGAAAACCTTTTTTTTAATATTTTAAGCTTCTAGCTTTTAATTTTGTTTATTTACGAAAATGTTCGAAAAGTCAGCGACCAATATAAAGTATTCGTTAAGCCGTGCCGATATATATTAATAAGTCTACTTACTTGGCCCAGAGTCGGTCCGTATTGAATTGGAAGAAAATCGGATCAGATTTAGATATAGATTCCATATACAAGTTTGTCCGATTCCACAATAGCACACCCAAGACACAATATCTGACCAATTGACACAACATTTTGAATTAAGTCAGTATGCAAAGTTTTGTTGAAAATGGTTTAGATATAGCTGCCATATATTTTTGTCCGATTTTAGGTAAATGGTGCACCAAACTCCCAATGATTGTCCGATTAAGGCAAAATTTAGCACAGCGTACTAAATTATGCCCAGATTGATGTATGCCAAGTTTTGTTGCAATCGGTTCAAATTTAAATATACCTCCTATATATACATATATGTTTTCGTCCGATTTTATATAAATGATTTGCATAGCGTGTTGAATTGAGTTTAGAGTGATGTGTAATAAGTTGTGAAAAAATCGGTTTAGATTCACATAGGTCCAGTTTATATTTTTTCCGATTTTATATAAATCTTGCACCGTAGAGCCTACGTTTGTTTCATATACACGAAATTTGGCAGCGTGTATGGAATTTCGTCTAGAATGCTATGTGTTAAACTTGAATTCGCTTTAGATTTAGATAAAAATATGAACATGAAACTGGTATTAGTTTAAGATTTTTTGACATTGGTACTTGTCATAAATAATACTTAAGTGTTAGACATAATATGTAAACTCACATAAATTCTATCTGTGTGGGCATGTATGCGCATAAGGGATGATAACACTCAACGCTGCTGAAGACGCATAGCTAATAAAGGATATCTCCATGCACATGCGCTTAGCGGGTGAGTAAATAGAGATCACTACAATGTGTTTTTATGAGTGTATGAGCTGATAATGAAGAACTAATGCAAATTACGCAACAAATAGTACGTATTTCTCCGATAGACATACATTTTGGAGAGCGCACTGTACTGCAGCATATCAAATGGTTGCTCAAATACGTCCAGATTTACTACATATAGCTCACATACATAATTTTGCTAGGTTTCATACAAATAGTACCAAAACCCAATGCTGTCCGATTGGCATGCAATTTGTCATAGATATCGGAATTGCATATGTATAGGTTATTTTAAATTAATTACAATTTTTATGTAGATCACACATTTAATATCGCCCGTTTCCATTCCAATGGTCTTCCAAATATGCTAGGTCTCTTCTATCTACAGTATATTGCACATATGAGCATCTCTTTTACGTACTCAATGTGATGGAGGGTATCATAAAGTCGGCCTCGTCCGACTATTGTTTAAATTTAAGTAAGGTATGCCGTAGTTGTTTGTCCGTAATACATAAACCAACGATTTCATACTATTTTGATCTTAAATACTAAATAAATATTCGATTACTTCTTTATTTGATTTTCAAAATCTGCTTTCACATAAGCTCTACAAACCGTATTCTAAAATATAATATTTGGATTTATTTAATTTTGTTAAGGAGAACTGGCGCTGTGGGATGAACCAAACGTGATGTTAGTGCGCCCTATCTATTTGATATCATGTTTGTTTTAAAGATTTCTTATCATACTAAAAGAAAATAAAAATTTAAATTGTCCATAAATATCTCCTTCTTGTTATTTGTATGATGAATGCAATAAAGAAATAAAACTTTCATAACCCTTTCCGATCCATAGACACTAATAATTTGTATGATTTATTTGTAGATCAATGGAAGCCACATGATGTGTTCGTTACCAGTTGCTTTGTATTTTGTATATGCTCAAGAGTTGTTATCATTAAATACTAAATCAATAAAAATTTATTAACAGATCCATACTGCTAAAATTGTCACATCTAACAACTGATTGAGGTGGGTCTGAAAGGGTTAATTGTTGTGTCTTATAACATTACCTCAATATTTCCCATTTTACAAGCACATTTTACTACATAAATTTCATATTACAATTGAGTGCAACTATATCTTGTGTAAGTAATGTTCAATAATAAAGAATATATCCTTATGAATATTACTCACAATGTCTGCAAAATCGCATATAATAAAATAACAAAATCGCTTTATTGGCCTCCTAAATTCTTCACTGATTTCTGATTACAATTCGTATCGTTCAATTTCTGTTTCATATCGCTCCCATTTCAATTTATGGCCAAACTGACAATGATTGATTTGAGGGCGATGCTGTAGTGAAGGGTTTCATAAAAATTCAGTCATAATGTGGCTGCTACATCATGATGAGAGATGAATGCAACATTTGTTGCAGTTACATTTTATGCCAGCTTGTAGAATTGAAAAGCAATACAACAAGCGAAAGGGGTGGTTGAGTGGGTGGTATTAAAACAGTTATTTGATAACATGATTGAGTGGAGGATGGAAATTAAAATTAAGATTAGTTCTACACCAAATGAGAAAAAACGTACCTATGGAGGGGCCTACGCCGAAATATGGGTTAATATTAAAAGAGGTGATTTGGTTGAATATCGACCCCAACCTTCCCAAAGTACCGACATTTCAGATAATCCCCCCTATATATTCATTATTCTAATAATGAAAGTATATGGTGTCTGCGGTGAATATTTCAAGACGTTGCAAACGGAATGACAAATTAAATATACACTCAACCTTATGGTGGAGGGTATAAAAATTATGTTGGATGGCATTCTATGTGGACGGTCCATCCCCAAGAGTGTCCCATAAAAGACCTTTACGACATAAAAACTGACGTTTTAAGTTAAATGCAGTTAGACTTTAGTAAATATCTTAGTAAAATATACAAACATAGATACGTATCTACGATTTTTGTCATAGCCGGTCGGCAAATCTTTTGCATTATACAATGAATATTTAATTACATTCTTTAACCTTGTGCTTCAACATTTTATTTCGTCTTTAATTTACCTCCGATTGAAATCCAGCTCGAATACTTCAATTAAATATTCCAGCAATCAACACTTCGTTACGCATCATTTAATATTCGCAGTGATTTACAATTCTATCGCAGCAGGCTCTTTTTGTTATATCATACCGAAACAATTTATTCAATAAAGTATGTGTGTGTGAATGGCGGAGATACGTGAGACGACGATGATGCTTCATTTCATGCGTAAAATGAACTAAATCTCATCGACAGTAAATAAATACCGCCAACAAGAACATCAAAAGAGCAACAATGATTCAATTGCGTTTTTCCGATATATCAACTGGCGGCAAATATTGGCACTCGATAACTTAAAGATGCTAAGAGGAATATGTATCTTTATATTTAAGTGTTCAATTTTCTATGTATACAAATGTAGCGAAATAGAGGCTTTACCTCAGATTAAAGCATATCAATGATGCAAATAACGAGTCCACCTACAAGAGTTGTAATTTTAAATTTCTTCGTCGATTTTTAGTCATTGCTAAATCGGAATGATTCTTGCTTACTTAGTAAAATTCCTCACGTAAATAATGAAAATCTTGCATTCACACTTACCCAAAAATTTACCATTCTTGTTGAAAAGTTTCCAACCGCCATAACTCGCCAGAAATACTAATTTTCAACAAAATTCTATGGGAATTTTCACTCAAATTTTAAAGCCTTAAAACCCGTACGTCGTGAACTATTATTGATAATTGCAGGTGACTATGATATTTTAGGATTTTTTCATGAAATTTCCAAGTATCAAAACTCCAGAACGTAAAGCGATATACATTCCACATTGGAAGGTGCCGTTATATTGGGTCTTTACCTAAACATCGGCCAATATTGATTACTCCTGGTAGAACTGTGTATCCATAAAATATAGAACGATGGCACATTTTTACGGAATTAGAAATGAAGTTGTGATAATTGTACTAAAATATTAAGAAAAGCAAATCTTCGAAATTAATATCTCGCTGTCTTAACGTGAAAAGGCAGTAAGTCAACTTTAGATATAAAGAAATTTGCATGTTCATTACGGAACCAGTAGTAAAGTAGTAGTAAAGTCGGAAAAACCAATAGGAATGTAGTAAAGTTGGACTGGGCCGACTATATTATATCCTTCCTAATTTTGGGTATATTTACATTAAACATGAAATTGAACGAACCAAATTAACTGTAATTTCACATTGCTGGATTTTGGAGGTTAGCATACGAAGACAATTATCAAGCAATTTCAATCAGACACCCTTTCGAAATACATATGGAAGCTATGGCTTCATCTGCACCAATTTCAAGAAAACGCAATAACGTCATTCTAGTCTCAATTTGATACGCTGTACAAAATTTCGTGCTAATCACACAAATATTAGAAATTCGGTGCACCACTAATGCAAAATCGGGTGAATATATATGTACATTTGGGAGCTATATCAAAATCTGAACCAATTTTTCCGAAACATTTCACTCATCATTCTAGATTCAATTCAGTATCCTTTTTACCTAAAATCGGGTATATCTAAATCGGAACCGATATTCATGAATTTAACATAGATCTTTCTAGACTTAATTCAGTACCATATGCCAAATTTCAAGCAAATCATAGAATATATAGGGACTTTGGTGCACCATTTACATAAAATCGGACGAAAATATATATGGGAGCTATATCTAAATCTGAACCGCTTTTCACGAAATTTAACACACGTCTTTCTAGGCTTAATTCATTACCCTATGCACAAATTTCGTGCAAATCGAAGGATATATATGGACTTTAGTGCACTATTTACCTAAAATCGGACGAAAATATATATGGAAGCTATATCTACATCTGAACCTATTTCCCCAAATAAATGAGCTGTGCCAAATGTAATCCTGCATGGACATGCATAAATCGGCTTAAAAAGTGATTCGATGCATATTCTTAAAAGGAACCGTGTGTCTATCTCGTTTCCTTTTGCCTGTTACAAACATATGCACAATGACATAATACCCTGTACCATAGTGTTGTGAAGGGTATAAAAAAATATGTTTGCCGGAATTTTTCTATTTTGGTCCTGTTCGGTACTCTTAAGTGGTTATAACTTGGCATTCGGGATTGCCGGTGAATAAAAAACTTATTTTCAGAAAATTCCAACATAATTCATGTTCATGTTTTTAACATCGCTCTCATCCATTGGACCGCTTTATTTGTTTTTTTTTTCTAATAAACAATCTACTAGCATACAATATCATAGTCACCATATGAAGTACCTGTTTACAAATCTACTGTCGCTTTTTCAAGATTGGAAAATCAAATAAATCGCTTGAAACATAGGGAAATTTCAATTTTTTGGGCTAAACGAGTTTAAAAAGTGCTAAATTGGCAACACTGCACCTAAGGTTCCACTAACTTCAATACATTTCATAAAATTGTGTGCCAATCGGCCAAATTTCGGGCGGTCTTTATGCAAAATATACATTAAATCGTATGAAAATATATATGGGAGCTATACCTAAATCTGAACAGATTTTCACGAAATTTCGCACACATCATTCTAGATTAATTCAGTACGATGAGCCAAATTTATTGAAAATCAAAAGTTATATAGTGACTTTGGTGCACCATTTACAATAAATAGGACGAAAATATATATGATAGCTATATCTAAATGATATGATCCTATATCGAAATCCAAAAAATTTCGAGAAAATCGAATATAAAGGGAAAATATATATGGGAGCTATATCGAAATCTAAACCGATTTTCACGAAACTTAAAACTCATCATTCTAAATCTTATTCAGTACGCTACGCTAAATTTCGTGCAAATCGAAGGTAATACAGGGCCCTTGGTGCACCATTTACATAAAATCGGACGAAAATTTAGATGGGTGCTATATCTAAATCTAAAGAGATTTTCACGAAATTTCTCACACATCATTCTAGATTAATTCAGTACGCTATACCAAATTGCTTGCAAATCGAAAGTTATATATTGACTTTGGTGCACCATTTCCATTAAATCAGGCGAAAATATATATGGGAGCTACGACAAAATCCAAACCGATTTTCACGAAACTTAGCACACATCATTCCAGACTCAATTTAGTGCACTATACAAATTTCGTGCAATTCGAAAAATATATAGGGACTTTTAGGCACCATTTGTCAGAAATTGGACGCACATGTATATGGAAGCTGTTTCTAAATTTGGGCCAAATAAATGAGCTATGGTAAATTTCATCTAAATCGGATGAAAAATGCGACCTGTACTTTGTTTATAATTTAAAATCAACATATAGACGGACGGACATGCATACATCGACTTGAAACGTGATTCTATGCATATTCCCAAAAGGAACCATGTGTCTATCTCGTTTCCTTTTGCCTGTTACAAACATATGCACCCAAAATTCAGAAACTCAATAGTAAAACTTCCTGACCAGCAAAAGGGATGGCACATATTACAAATAGGAGAGAACATTCTGCCATTTTATCTCTCTCCTGATGCTTGATTACAGGATTCGTCCAATAAAAAATCTACCCTTTCCATGCCTATGTAGAAGCCCAGACAAATATTCTTAGAAAATCCACACCTATTTTTAAGTCTAGAAAAATGTTCTTTAAAATCCACACCTATTTAGAAGCCTAAAATTAGACTTTCATACCAAAGTAGTAAAAATCTTGTAGTCACAGTTCTCAAAACTATATCTGGTTGCCGTGGACCACAGTGTCATGCATAGAACAGAAACTTATGGAAACAAATGAGAAAGGTGTAATGGTCGGTCGTACCGAAGATATACTCAATTTTTTTTAAATTTTTTTAATTTAATAATTGATATTTTTTAGTGTCTTGGAAATTTCTATAACCTCAACCCTTATTGCTAATGAGAGTATTTACACTTTAATACGGCAAAAACGTGGTTCATCGAAGTATTGGTTTTAGGCCCCATGCTTCTTTGGACCAAATCAGTTTCAGACAACTTGAAGTCGATTTACAACTGTCCGTCCGTCTGTCTGCCTGGCCGGGTGGTTCGCACCATAACTGTCGATGTCATCCAAAAAGTTGGACCTATATTTAGACGGCAATATTTGGTACCTAATAATAACCCATTGTACCAAATGGAAGATATGCCTAAACTAAATTTTGGCGATATATCTCAATTTGTTTAGAGGCTAGAGTGATTGCAGGAGACAGACGGGCACGCTCCTTATGGAAAATCCGAGCATTGAAAGATATTCATCTTGATAGACCATGTCGATTCCACATAATTCTTTAAAAAATCAATTAATAAAACATTAAGTTATTAGATCAAACATATACAAAGCGTATTATGATGTCAAAAATGTTTCAACAAATATCAACAAACATTCTACTGACATTCACAATATGTGCTTTCTTCCGAAATACCTGTCCAAAACAGAGGAGGAAGAGGGAAGATAAAAAATATCTACGATAATCCATCAATCAGCAGCGAGCAACTTTAGTAGTTGCAGGCTGTATGACACATCAATTAAAAACGATTTCCATTTTTAGACAACAGAATGTACTACATCACATCAGGACATATCCTTCTTGTCAGATAGTAAAAACCAGACAACGCACATATATATATATAAAGGAATCCTGTCTTCCTGACAGTAAATTATATACGCACTCCTAAAGTGTATGTATAACATTTTAGGCGCCAGAAAAGGATTATCAACTGCAAATGTATCCTGTGTTCCTGTCATTGCGTTAACATATTGTGGTGAGAAGTGTAAAGTGAAACAAACACACACATAGCTCAATGGTGGATTTATGTAAAATTTGTTTTGTAACATTTGATACAATTGCAATAAATTTGGTTGCGTTGCCTCTTTCGTTTGGCAGAAAGAAACAATTGCTTGTATGCATTAATTTTACATGAAATCGGGAGGATTACTAGGATTATTGACTTCGCTCTAAAATTAACAAAATGGTGGACCTTTGAAAAAATATTTTTGGAAAATCGCCGATGTTTTACCAAAAACCAAGTTGTAAAATGAGGAACGTGTAAAAGTTTAAAATCGATTGTGTTATTAGTTTTTGAGTTATCGTGCCCGCCATTCTAAAAAAATGTTTAGAGAAAAACGCGTTTAAAGATTGAGAAGCCCTTTAGCCGTCACTTGATGCTGACACAATAAATCGGCTATATCTTCAAGAGTTCTTGAAATTTTCATTTGAAATTTTGTAGGCACATTCTATAATTAGTGTAGATTCGAATTATATCAACAAAATTTTTGACCCCGAGAATGGTCCCCTTAACAGATATTTCGGTCGTTGTCAGTTTTGACCATATTCCAAAAATATATATTTCCAAAAATTGAACGATGAACGTCTAAAAAACACATTGAGTTTTTAACAATTCAATACCAACAGAGTTAATATCTTTAATTTTTGGGTGTTCCTCAATCAACATGTCAGACCGTAATACATAAATTGGTGAAAAAGTCGCTAAGAAATATTCACCAGAGACCAGTGTTGTCAATTTATTACTTTTATTGCTAGATATAGCACTTTTTAAACATGTTTAACACCAAAAAAAGTGATCTAGCAACTGGCATATTTTTAGCTCTTTCAATTTGTGTCAGGATTTTTTTTAAAAATTGTTAGTATCATTCATGGTACAAAAAAACAACTATGTAGGTGGTGGCTTCTTCTGCCAAACATAAAACTAATATACGCAAACGCGATTATATACTAAAAACGCGATTTTAACTAAAACCCCGAAAAATGAATGAAAGGTTATAATTTCTTTCCAAAATCCAGTAGGGAATACCATGAAATATTTGTTTCATTCATAACAAAGTATTTACTTCCAGACGGACAAGTTAAAACATCATAATCATTATAATCAGTTGGTAGGTGTGCCTACCTTGTAATAATTATACCATGTATCATCCCAAAATAGTTGTTTTTATAACCTGCACCATAGTATGTGGAGGTTATTTCCATTTATAACTCATCGAAGTAATAATTTCCGATAATCATGATACCACCACATGTCCAACATGAGATGGACATACACATAAGCCAAGTGAGGCCTGTTGTGCGCTCTAAAAATGCGGAGAACGTTGGAATTGGTGAAAGTTTAGATTAAAAAGCATTTGGGTTTGATTCCCTTATGAATCTAGGAGTTCCGTATTTCTTGTGAACTCCTCAGTCTTCTCCATTCACACCCCCTCAGATCGGTTAGTCCGTGAAGAGTGTCATTTCCCAAGAATTGCCTTCAGGCTAAGGTGTCCCGTTAGAATACCCGTCAGTAGGCTTATTTCTTTTTTGTTAAGCGTTAGGATTTGCTTAGTTTTGTCTTCACTTGGGTAACCCCATAAGATTTTGGTGATTTTTCCTGTCCCCCTTATTTTCCCAAAGGGTTTTGTGGGTCTCATTCGCCCATTTCCTCATTTCCCGATTCTTCTAAAAAAAGGTCCCAGTCCAGTTTTACCTTATATACTTGAAAGCTTATTGAAATGATAATATAGGGAACATACCAAAAAGTGGACCTATACCGATAATTCTACAAACCGATTTATGTAAATCATTATGTACACCAAATACAAATTTCACCGATTTTTAATGGAAAAATCAAAACCCTCAAAGTACCACAAATTGGGGGGTACCGTTATATGGGGGTACCAGAAAAAGTGGACCGATATTTATAATTTTTAGTGGAGATATTTGGTACCCAATAAGAACCCAATGTTCCAAATTTCAGCGAATTCGGGGGGTACTTATATGCCCTCCATATTATGGGTGAGGGTATAAAAGGGGCCATATAGCCCTATATGGCCATATAGGCCGAATAATAACAAGTTTGTGTGGGGAGATTTTTACCAAATACCTTATATATATATATATACGATCGGAAATAACTATTACAAGGAGTTACAAACAGAATAACAAAAATATTCCTTACTATGGTTGACAGTTTGTCCCCTTGCTCGGGAGGTTGCAGGCTACTGTATCAAATTTAAACAATAATACTATACAATATCATAACACATGGACGCTTTTTTATTTACGGATAAGTCCCACATCCAAGTACATGCATCACTATAATTGGTATCAATACACTCCTCTTGGATATACTATTAACTTCTCGGGCATTTGGCCTTCAGGAGTAAACATATACGGCCCAGAATTCATTATTTATACCCTCCACCATAGTATGGAGGGTATATTAATTTTGTCATTCCGTTTGGAAATATTCATTTCCGACCCTATAAAGTATATATATTATTGATCAGGGTAAAATTCTAAGACGATCTAGCCATGTACGTCCGTCCGTCTGTCTGTTGTAATCACGCTATCTTTTGAAGGATTTGAATAGGGTGCTGAAATTTTGCACAGGTTTGTATTTTATCTGCATGCAGCTCAAGTTCGCAGATGGGCTTTATCGGTCCACGTTTAGGCATAGCTCCCATATAAGAGTACCCCCAAATTTTCGGTATTTTGGAGTTCTTGAGCGCGTTTTCAACAGATTTTCGCTGAAATTTGCTACATTGAGTTCATATTGGGTACTAAGTGTTTCAACAAAAAATTATAAATATAGGTCCACTTTTTCTGGTAGCCCTCATATAACGGTACCTCCTAATATTCGGTATTTTGGTCGTATTTTCCGCAGAATTAGCTGTAATTGAGTATTTTAAGTTTTTAATAGGTACCAAGTCTTTCCACAAATAATTATGAATATAGGTTTTTTTCGGATAGCCCCCATATAAAGTATTTTGGAGTTCTTGACCTGGTTTGTCAACCGAAATTGCAACAATTTGTTATTTTGTAGTCGTATATGGTAAACATTCTCCCTAATAAAAATTATTAGTATTCGCCCCATTTTTGGGGTAGTCCCCATATAACCCCCTTTTTATACCCTTCACGACGGTGTTGTACAGGGTTCATGTCTTTGTGCATATGTTTGTAACAGGCAAAAGGAAACGAGATTGACACATGGTTCGTTTTGAGAATATGCATAGAATTGCTTTTTAAGTCGATTTATGCATGTCCGTCCGTCCGTCCGTCCGTCTGTATGTCCATGTTAAATTATAAACAAAGTACAGTTCGCATTTATGATCCGAATTGGATGAAATTTGGCATCGGTCACTTATTTGACCCAAGGACGAACCCTATTGAAATTGGGAAAAATCGGTTCAGATTTATATATAGCTCCCATTTATATTTTCGTCCGATTTAATGTAAATCGATATATCAATCAATCGATATATCAATCGATTTACGCGAAATTTGGCACAAAATCGGCACAAAATTTTGCACTACATACTGAAGTTACTATAACATAACCTGTTGCAAGTTTAGTTGAAACCGGTTTAGATTTGGATATAGCTCCTTAATATATATTCGTCAGATTTTAAGTAATAGGTGCACCAAAGACCCAAAGTTGGACCGTTTGCTACAAAATTTTGCACAATGAACTGAATTTAGTATAGCGTATCGTGTGGAAAGTTTTGAAATCGGTTCAGATTTCGATAGAGCTCTTATATATATTGTCTCGCGATTTTAAATAAATGATGCACCAAGAAGTATACAACTGACCACAAAAACATATTATGCAAATAACTAAAAAAAATTGCACAGCAGTTTAAAGACTCGTTTTTAGAGACATGTATTGATGAATGAATACATACTGAGTCACCACCATACTTTGGTCATAAATTTCCCGTTAATATTGATTTTATTAAGATTTGAATATATTATGATGTTGCCATTTTGCAACCGTTGTCATTATTAATAAAAAAAAACCCCGTGAGGAAAGATCAAATGTCTGAGGGAACTATATGATAGCCTTCATATGAATAAATGTGTTCAATTCACTTAACTGCATACTTTTCTTAATCCATAATTTTATACGTTAATTACAATTAAGAAGTAAAAGAAACATCGATAAATGGTCTGCATTCACATAGATTATTTATATCATTACCTATGGATTACACACGTAATCCATAAACGTAGCTATTTAATACCTGGTTCTGTGTCAGACCAACACAGGGATCATTTATAGTCATCTCGTGACTGGCTCATTACATGCAACATCCGTTCGATACCTATCATAATGAGACAACAAACGAAATACGAGGAAGTAAATAGAGTAACTTCGGGTAATGTGGACTATGCGTCTAATGTGGACCACCCCCATATCTAAGAAAACGCTTGAAATATGTCAATGCCGCCTAAGTAAAAACAAACATCTAACATGCTTTTTAGTACATAATTGCAATGTTGAAAATTTAGTTAAGCTCTTATTGAAATCTGTGATTTGAAAAGTTTTTTATCACAAGAGTCAAACAAGTTGTTTTCTTCAATTATAAAGAATTCATATAGAACTTTATATTTATCGTTTTTGCAAAATAGTCAGGCTTAATCCCAGTTTGTTGTTTTTATAAAAAACAAATATTTATTAGTGGAAATGTATGGCATTGTCCGCCGAGGGGTAAGGCAGGGAAGACTATAGTTTCGGATCTCGCCACTGATTCTTATCAGATCCCTTAGTGTTTTGTTGGGATATTCTCCACAGAAGCTATTAATAGCTTCTTTACAAAAAACCTTTCAAACCCAAATGTCTCTTGTGACAATTCGAAGTTCTTACGTTACCAGCGATACGACCCCAATGAGAAGTTCGTTTCGTTGGCGCCTGACTTCGTGGTCAACAAGGCATTTACAGACAACTACATTACATTTCCCACTGCTATGTGTCGTCACTTTGTGACGAATGCACATAACGTTGTTGTTGGTATTGCAACGTTATGTGCATTCGTTTCGAATGGCATGTGCATTATTATCGAATGGCATGTGTATTGATTGACTCAACTCGACTCATACGTAGAAATATTGTCTGGTTTTTTTAATACACAACATATTATGTCTTCGTGCATGTGTTTGTAACTTGGATGAGGAAACGAGGTAGACCCATAGTTGTTTTTGAGGATATGCATGGAATTACATTCTGAGTCGATTTATTCGTGTCCGCCCGTATTTTGAAATAAAATTACAAAGTATAGATTGCTTTTATAATCCGAAAGGTATGCAATTTGGCACATCTCATTTATTTAGCTAAAGGACGAACCATACTGAAATTTGTGAAAGTAGGTTCAGATTAAGATAAAACCCCAAATATATTTTCATCCGATTTTATGCATAAAAGGCTAAGTTTGCAAGATTTACACGAAATTGCACAGCGTACGCTTTCGAGTCTAGAATGACGTGTTTTAAGTTTTACTCTGCATCAAAGACCCCATGTGTTCGAATGGGTATGTGATTTAGGGTCCAACATTTGCGGTGTGTAAAATATATGCCTTTATCAAAGAGTTAACCAAAATTAAGCGAGACTTTGGGTCGGGGCTATATAAAAATAAGGGCATATATAGACATTTTTTGGCAAAAAATACGTTTTCCCTCTAATATCAGGGAATGCCAAATTACAGTCTCTACAATGAGAAAATACCGCTAAAACCCTGACAAAGGGCGCAATATGGAAGCTATGTCGAAACATGAACCTATATTGATAATTATTTGCATATATGAACATTATAAGACATTATTCAATTAAAATCGTTGCCAAGCCCCCAGAATATCTGCAAATGGTACCCCAGATTATATGGGGGCTACCCGGGCCAAAAAATACTGAAATTTAAGATATACCGTTATATGGGGAATATCCCAAAAAGGAGACCAAGATGCATTTTAAGTAGGAATATTTTCTACCCAATAAACAACTACACCAAAACGTGGACTATTTGGAATACCAAACATCCTAGAAGTAAAATAATGTATGCGATCTCTTACATTATAAAATTACTAAAAAAGTATGCTGATGATAAAATTGGATTATGTTTGTCTTGCCTCCAACCAAATTGGCTGTAATTTGGTATTTTAGGTTATTTTTGGTTAGTAATTTTTTCTAGCAAAAATGATACATTTTGGTCCACGATTCAGGACGGTACCTCCAAATTGTATTATATTAGTGATTTTGTGCCCGTTTTTCATCCATATTGTCTGTACTTTAGTATTTTGAATTCTCATTGGGTAAGAAATTGTCGTTTCGAGGAAGGCCCCATATAAACAGACCCCCATCATTTGGTACTTTGGGAGCTTTGAGCATGCAAATAGATAATGTTTCAAATTGAATTAAAGTATGGGATTTTTTAAACCCATAATAGTTAAACCAACGATTTCATGCTATTTGTATATGAAATCCTGTCAAGAAAATAAATATTTCAATTTTTCTTATGATTCATTCCCTATTTTGGATTAATTTTATTTGATTTCCGATTTGACCAAAATGAATTCAATACGATTTAAAAAAATAACCGGCATTTTCATGGGGTTTTACTTTTTTCTTGCAGAATCGTTATCAGCATCCCCGAAATTTGTGATATTTATATATTTCTAATTATGGCCAAAAAGTGGTCCATAGTTCATCTGTGAGGAATCGACAGGAGAAGTAGTCATATCGACTACATCAAATCGGATATTCCATTCGTTTTATTTTTCATTATTGTCATTGCTTGAATTTACTTTCCTCAACCAAGATTCTAAAATTAATAAATCAAATATAGCTGTTTCATAAATTTCAAATTTTCAAAATTTATCAAAAATTTCGACCATAACTTTTTATTTACACCAAAGAAGCAATTTATATCTAATATTCAGACATGGTCTTTATTACAATATCTCGAGAAAGCATTGTTTCTTAGCTGTTTTCCGACAAAAATTTAATTAAAACAGTGTTCGATAACTTTTAATGACAGAATGCTATGCTGCTGCCAAGACAAACAAGATTAAACGTTGCTTGATACTGCTGACTTCTTATCAGCCATACGATGAAGAAGCAGCAGAAGAAAAATTAAGACAAAAAGAAGGAAATAAAGTAAAAGAATAAGAAAAGAACAAAAGCTATTTTGAAATCATTTACAATGGAATTTAAGACAAACTATGTGCTAGAGCTCCTACAACTAAGTCAAAAGGAAACTATAGGAAATAGAACTCCCTCTAGCATCTTAGTTTTACAGCTCCATGATGGTTTTAAGAGATGCCAGAAAAAAGAGCCGCCATCATAAAAAGCGTAAATAACGTATTTTCAACGGAAATTCAAAAAAATAACAATAGACTACTACCAGCACAATTAATAGTTAAGCGGGGAATTAGACTAAAGTTTTGTTTTGCCTTGCAAACAAAAGTCTCTTTCTCTGTCGGCTTTATGGACTGTGAATTCTTTAACAATAATGGTTGGCTATCCAACCATTTTAGGAATGAATAGAAACCAGAATCAAAATCTTTGGCGAAGGAAGTTTGTAAGGCTACAGCAACAAATGCTACAACTACTTAACATTAGTTTTAAACAATTGTTTGTGGCAATACAAGCAAGCAGGGTTTTTACTACAAAGAGCTATAGTTGAAGAAAGTCTGTCGGTTGAATAGGAAATTTAAAAACAGGAAATTAATGAAAGTAACAATGTATCCAAAAAAAGAACTGAAATATAAAAAGAAGAAAGTATAGAAATATTGTGGAAAATAGCTTAAATAGATATTTGAGTTAAGGAGTTACTATAAATTTCGGAGAAAATATTAAAATTCTATGATTTTATACGTGTTTTAAGTTGAAAACATAAATTAAAAGTTGTTCATGTGTGCGTATGAGTATTTGTTTAATTATTGACATAAATCATACGGTCCACTGTACGTAATCTGCCAAATTACGATAGATCTCACTATATTCGATATATATTCGATGTATAAGAAACCTTCCTGCTACTCATAGGTTCTTTGGATTTAAAGTCTAGATACATCGGCCCGAGGTTAATATAACATTCATATAAAATCTCCGTCCCATTTTAGGTACCGTTGGATGCCTTAAAGTTGCAGTGCAGGATTATTTATTAAAAAGTATATTCTAGAACATATCATATTAGTTAAAATATGATGCAAACACTTGCTAGAATAAAAAGGAAGTGAAAATTTGCCGATTGATTAAAAATTAATCCCAGTTTTATGGTACATCAAGTTGACCGATCATAACAGTGCTGGTAATTTAAGTAATCCAAGATATAAAAGCGTATGCCAAAGTATACATTTACTTGGCGGAGGTGATTTCGTCTTAAATAAACATCCGAAATCGAAAATATAAAGAAATCCGACTTATAAAGCATATATCATTGACTTTAGGATTGTCATTATTGCTTATAACTACGACTATAATTACGAAAAAGGTATTTAAATAAAATGATTTTGAACTTAAATATAAAATTAAAAAGTGTGTACCATATTATACTTCGTTCATGGTGCAATTATAAAAGGTAACTGCAAAACCTAGTAAGTATATGCTCAGTAATAGACAGAGGAGATAAAAGACAATGGAAAAGGGGTGTGTTTGATGCATCAAAAGGCACGTTTCCGGGAATTGGGAATATTATATGTGAAGTGGACAAAATAGTTTTTGGTGAATAAATACATCTTAAGGGAAACCCACCCATTCTCGATTGCAATTTTTCAAGATTTTCAATGGGCTGGTAAATCAAAACCAATGCTTGTTAAGGTTTGTAACTTTGCACATATATATTTGAAAATTTAAAAGAGAAACAATAATTTACAAAAAAATTTTGTAATTGTTTTGTTGTTGTTTTTTGTAATTAAAGAGAATTCCTTATTTTTGATGGCGGGCATGATAACTCCTCACTGCAACATCGAAATCCGAAAATTCCAACGGTGTTAGAAAGAGTACATGTCTGGCTCTCGTATGAATTAGGATTATTGACTTCGCTCTAAAATTAACAAAATGGCGGACCTTTGAAAAAATATTTTTAGAAAATCGCCGATTTTTGACCAAAAACCAAGTGAAAAACTAAAGAAGATCTTCACCGCAAAAGGAAAAGGAAACGAGATAGGCCCAGGGTTTCTTTAGAGAATATGCATAGAACCACTTTCGTCCGCCCGTCTGTTGATGTAAAATTGTAAAGAAAGTACAGGTGGCATTTATGATCCGATTTGAATGAAAAGTGGATCTGCGCATTTATTTCACCCAAGGACGAAACCTTGAAGAATATCGGTTCAGATTTTGATATATCTCCCATATATATATTCGTCCGATTTGATGTTAATGGTGCACCAAACACTCAAAGCATGTTCGATTGTGACAATATTTTGCACAGCGTACTAAAGTAAAATGCAGAAAATGCAAATGCGTTTCTTTAGCTTCATATATATATATATATATATATATATATATATATATTATTGTGTTTTGTAGAAATTGATGCAGGTGAAGACTTAGCTGCTATATGTAAATTATGCAAGTCAAGTCTTGAAAGCTTAAAAGATAAGAAATTGAACTGACATAATGTTGTTATGTTGTTGTATTTTGTACTTAACGAAAAGTCCTAGTTTTCGACGGCGCATGATACCGATTCCAAAAACTTGAATTAGGATTATTAATTAAAAATTGAGGAAATAAAAATTTTAATATTTGAAAAACCGAGTTAGAATACCAGTAAGGAAAATTCAAAAGTCGGACGGGCGAAATTTGAACCAATTAAAAAAACCATACACATACCTGAAATCAATGAATAATTGTATGTCAAACGGGCAGACTTGGATTCTTTGGTGTACCATTTGTACGAAATCAAATAAAATTATGTATGGGGACTATACATAAACACATGGTCCTAATGAGCAACTGTTGCATTCACCATTTGTTTTTGTTATCACTCTATATCCGATTTAATACCCTTCTCATCTCTTCGTAGTTCTTTTTGAACATATTTTGGGATAAAATGGGCAGCGCATATCATTAAGTAATTGTCAATTATGGAAAATTCTCAAAATATGTTAATTTTCTACAATTAATTGGATTGTCATTGCCTTGAAAAAACTATCTATATAAAATAGAAAAAAAATGTTTGTTTGTAAATTACCAATAGACACAAAAACCGCTGAACAGATGCTAATGAGATTTACACAGTATGTCATAACGTGTCTTGAAAGTAACATAGGCTATATATACTTCTAAAATTCCTAGTGATGCAGAGTTATAGCATCAATAGTGAACACACCTCAAAATGTATGTACATGTACTAGACGCCGTCTTCAAAATTTGTCTGAATAACGTAGGTGTAAATACACATCATCCATACAAAAACGACACCTAATGCTGCATCAAAAGTAATTACAAATTCTGTGTTTATATTGTCAGGGGCGTTACAGATTCCTACTTTAAAATGTGCTTGAGTAAATTGGTTACAAATACGCATCATCGCTATGAAAATTGGGGTGATACAATGGACGGAATTTACTCACTATTGAATTTAATTTATCTATACATGGAAAAATGAAACACTCTTGGTTGTAGACAGAAAAATCTCTGAATAGACTTTGCAGAAATTTTCGCAGTCTGTCATGCCATCCCATGGAAGTAAGATATGCAAAATAAACTTTCAAAATTCCGCGATGACGAAGAGTTATAGCATCAACCGTAATCATACCTCTGAATTAATATTAATTTTCTATGCACATATCTGAATATCTTGAATAAATCTGTTCATAAAAGTGTGTATGATACTCAGATAAGTACACATCCAATCTTAAATGACCAGGAAGTAAAATTTGGTCAAAATGAAAAATTTTCGACTCATAATTTTTTGTCCTATTATCAGTACATTATTATCAATAATTAAAGTATCCACCAGCTCAGTAATTCCGCTAACGTCTACTGCTTTCCATCTCTCCATTGTCATATTCATACACATTGGAATAAAATTTGTGTAAAATGAAAAACTGATTACATTTTTATTTACATTTTATCATTTTGAAAAAAGTCAGCGTTTGAACGTTTTTTTTTAATTTTTATAATTCTACCACCATTGGAGAAAACGAACATGAATTCAATATAAGTATGCATCAGCAATAATTGGGAGATATCCAGAAGCGAAATGCGGATGATGGATTAAAAGTTATAATAATCTGAAATCTGTGGTGGGTTATCATCATAGCTGACCTGAAAACAAAATGTGGCAAAACGGATATTGCTAAAACTATTTAGAAGAAGACTAAATCTAAGTTCGTTAAAAATATATCAATGTGAAGGGATGCCAGCCATATAATGGGAAATTAGATGAGAATACAGACATAAAGGTAGATGGTAATGGGAATAAAGGATTTTATTGGTCTTTGAACGATTAATGCAAAACATGTGAATATTGTAGAAAATATATTTGTGTATAATCCTATTGAAAAAAGTCAAGCTGTTTCAAATAGCGTATACATTAACCAGCTGCTACGGTATTAGTACTGATACATTACACTTCGAAATATATAAAGTCAATCCTATTAATAAATAGTAGCATTTAAACTAAATACAAATAGTTTTCTACGTAAACTATCCTATGTTAATCACTTTAGTATGGGCAGCGAAGCGCCACGGGTCCAGCTGGTTTCATATATTATTTATAGTAATGTATATTGTTGTTAGTAAGCTAAAAGAAAAAAAAAATAAGTGAACAAAATTAAGCATTATTTTTATATTTGAGCAAATGTAAGTAGAAATCTTTTTATGTGTGCAGCTTCCGTGAACATGCTTTTGACTTGATCAGATATATTATTTGATTTGTTGCTTTTATAAAGCCGTAATTGGGAGGTTTTACGTTAGCGAAAATATGTTGTAAGTGATGTTTGTTGGTCACAATTTTCTTTTGATTCTATTCAGCCTATCAGATTTTACTCTAGGAGTTAAGCGGTCAAAATGACAGTTTTTAGACAGTACAGGTATAGCACATTGGAAGCTGCTACTATGATTAATAAACGTAATTCTATGTTGTACAACTTCGAGTAAATCTTGATGTTGATCATTGGTGCGTATGAGTATTTATTTGCCTATTGGCGTACATCATACGGCACACTGCACTTTATCTGACAAATTACAACAGATCTCAGAATATTAAATCAGTAATGAAAAGGACACAAATTCGACTATGCTTCAATTATATTTATACCATTTGAAATCATGATTAACCAGTATTCCACTCTAAAGAATTTAATGGTATGGGTACAAGATCCTGTACCCATATAGAAATTAGATAATCTTCTTTTATTTTTGTTTCTTTATATATTCCAATTATATTCTCTATACAACCAAAGTTCAAAATATTTTGCTTGCAACAATCCTATATGTGAAGCACTTAAAATTTGTCACAATGCAGTAAATTCAAATATGTACCAATACAATGACCACAATAAATGTAATCGTTGGCCAACAAAGCAAAACAAAAAATCTTCTACAATGGACAAATGTTTAGTCAACATAATGGTAAAAATGCTGCCAAGAAATTCCATAACTGGCCATTAGTTATGTGTTTTCAGTCTTCAGTTTACCTTTGCTTTATCTCCTTTCAAAATGGAAATTAATTTCTTTATTTCCATGAATGCAGCTGATACTCAAATGTTTTTCATACAATGGCGTTGTTCATATTCCTCACAAAAGTCGCGAGTTAGAATTTTTACTTTGCCTCAATTCCAAAGAAAGTAAGAGAGAATTTCTTAAGAAAAAGATTTCATGAATTTATATCCAGCTACCGAAAAAAACTTGCAAGAAAAGAAAGCGAAAGGAAATAAAAAAGGAACTTCTAACATTTTCCCACGCAAATATTTTATTCCTCACACAATTTCCTTTAACCTTACTTTTTTATGGTTGTTTGTTACGCTGTGTGGCCAAAAGGAAACGAAAACATACCCACACACATCGAAATTCTGTTGGCATTTAGGAAGGTATATTATTTTTAGTTTTTACTGTTGCTGTTTGTTTTAGATGTTGAAAACGGCGAACATGGAAAAATAGGTTTGTGGTTTCAGGTTAAGACTGTTTCCTTTCATGCCACGGCAAAACAAACAATCATTGCACCTTCGGAAAAACTGTGTGCCATGGTATACAGTTTGGAAAAGTTTTTATATTCCTTTTTTGTAGGAAAATTCTTATGATTTGCTAAAATGTCATAAATCTCTGAGAATTCTAAATGATAAAGAAAAATTTTGATTTGTTAAAGAAACCACTTTAAAAAAGTTTAAAAAGGCGATGTTAGCAAACGCGTTAGGCAAGCATAACAAACCTTGAAATACCCCACTTTTCTTATTGTGAGGTATTCAACATCTGATTACAAACAGGTCAGCATGTAGCGGTTTAGAATTTTTGTATTTCTTTCGGCCGAAAATGTAACCGATTTCATTCAAACTTTGCATATCGTAATATTTCTTCCAAAAGTAAATCAAATCCGAAGATTGGACCCATTGGTCCATTCCTTCTTTCCCCTCAACATTTTTGAAATTTATTTATCAAATATCAAAAGAATAAAATGTCTGATTTGATGCAACCTCGCAATATTATTATTAGCTATCTCAGATAAAGTCCTTCTGGATAATTTGAAAATTCCATATGAACGGAATGGAGTATCCGATTTTGTAAAAACATAAATGTACATAATGTATTAACCAAATGTTGAATCCGGTGATTTCTGACCTAAACAGTTTTAACCGGTATTTTTGTAAGCCTTGGCTATCGACGATAGTTTTCGAAGAGGCAACAATATACCAACTTAAATATCTTAAATTTTTTAATTCCTGAGTAGAAAGTGTCTTGCAGACAACATTAACGAATCGTGCAAGACAATGGCAATTCCTTGAAGACATTTTGTAGACAACAATTTGAGATCATTGACGAAATTTTCACACAAGTGTCGCAGTATTCATGCAAGATAACTCGGGCGAAGGGGTTAGCGAAGTTGTCGTTGACGACAACTTCGGCGACAAAACTCCCTACTTTTCGTTGACGACTATCATGGACTATGTCGTTTACACAGTCGTTGACGACTGTCATTGTCATCAATCATACCCCATTAAAAATTCAAATAAAAATATACATATACATTTTCAATTTATATTTTTTATAGCATGTAATTTATTATATAACAGGAAATATACATTGCATTTACGTTTATAATAATATAAATAAACACATTGCCTGAGAAGTTGTCGAATTGATTTTCTCCATTTTAACTTCATCTGTAAAGAACAACAACATTAAAACGCATTATAATATGAAACATCTTTCAGATATTACTTACAATATTTCACCAATTGCCATTTATTTGCCCCATCCTAAGAGTAAAAGAAAACATTAAAATAATGATAGAAATAATTATATATTCAGTTAAACTTACCTGTTTTAACCAAGAAAACACCTCTTTTTTATCCTAAATTTCTTATATATATTTGCAGAAAACATTTTCTATTTGTTTCTGTCAACATTTCATTGTACATTCGATTCAGACTATTTTTGTTTTGTTTTAATATTTACGACCAAACCTTTGTTTATGTAAACAAATATTTTTTGATTCAAAACAAAAATAAATGACATATTTTCAAAACCAAGGACGACATATCATGTGTTTAGTCATGAATGACAATTCCATAAATTTCGTCAACGTTTCGTCAATGAAATTGACACGCAAGAGAGTATTTTATACTGGGTCCTAATTAAAAGCTTATATCGATTGGGTGTATAGACGTATTATACGTACATATATACGTGGCTATAACTTCAAATTACAGCCACTTCTTTTGAAAATGCGCCTAGGACTATCAAAATACCTAAAAGAGGGCGAGAATTATGTGGGTTATGTCAAATTTTCTGCGAAGAAGATTTTATCCCATAAGAACACCAGATCTCGACCTTTAAAAATGGGCAATGGCAAACAAAAGACTTATTTTGAACATTTCGTGCAACAATGTATATAACGCACCAAACACTGGATATGCAATATTACATTCACATCTGTTTGAAAAGGAGCCGAGGACCATAAAAATGGCTAAAATGAGAATGTTCCTGCGGTTTAAAGGTGAAGTGCATCCTGTGTATCTCACCCTTTATTATTGCCTTTAATATCTTTTAAGTATCCAGAATGGGAATGTCCGTATGCAGGGCAATACAAACATAAGCGGCTCAAGTCTGCGGATTTTCATACTTTGACGAGGTAGATAAATTGCATCGTTACATAGAAAGCAATTAAAGAAAATTCACCTTATACAATAAAAATCAAGATGAAACCTTATTCCATTTCTGGGAGAATGTCCAATTCTAATAGAATTTAGATTTACAATTTCCCAAGCTGCGATATTATAAAATCATAACTCAATGAAAAGGCGGACTGTTTTACAATATATAATTAACAAAGATACAAACTGTAATAAATGAAAAAATGATGATTGGGTACCAAATAAAAATTATCAATATATGTTCATTTTTGGTATTTTGTATTTGGTAACAAATCTCCCAACAAGAAATTATTAATACTTGCCCCATTTTGGAGCTAGTCCACCATATACCCGTCAACACTCTGTGTTGCAGGGTGTTATGTTTTGTGCATATATTTGTAACAGGAAAAAGGAAACTAGATAGAGACATGGTTTCATCTGAGCTCTCTGTTAGGCTGATTGTACTAAAGTTAGTGTGGAAAGTTTCGTCGAAATCGATTCAGATTTAGATATAGCTCCAATATATATTTTCGTCTGATTTTAAGTAATTGGTGCACCATAGAGTCCAAGTTTTGCTGATTGGTACACAATTTGGAGATTTACTTTAAGTCGATTTAAATAATTTTGTCCCATTGTAAACCAACGGCTCTAGATTAGATTTAAATGAAATTTAGCATAGGTTGCAGATTGATTCAAGTCGGTTCACATATTTAATCTCGTTTAAGGAGACCACCCATTCTCATTAACAAGGCATTTAAAAACAATACCATACCTTTCCCACTGTTGTGTGTTGTCACATCGCGACAAATGCACACAACGACTTTGTTGGTGTTGCTAGTATACAGCAACAAACCAAACAGTTTAACCGTGCCTGCGACTACAACTTCAGTAGTGTTTGCGGTTTATTTGGGATACCATTTGTGTTTTTTTTTTTGCAAACTAGTCAGGCTGAATCCCAGATTGTTGTCTTTATAAAAAACAACTATTTATTAGTGGGGATTCAGCCTGACTATTTTGCAAAAGCATAATACAAATGGTATCCCAAATAAACCGCCAACACTACTGAAGATTTTTCTTTTCCTTTAAGTCTTCAAATATACATCTGCAATGTTACAAACCTTTGGTATTGATTTACCAGACCATTGAAAATCTTGAAAATTTAAAATCGTCAAAAAAATTTACACATCTGTTTGGGTGCTTCTGCCTCGTTCGACTTTACTACTTTCCTTAATGGTTGTAATTAAATAAATAGATAATATTTATTTATTTGAATTTTGCCTGCAAGGGTGATGATCATTTAAATGAATTTGAAAGTGAGTTTTTATACAATTTCGAGTCAAGTTTACTGATCGAAGTTTTGAAATGAAAAGGAAAGTCACAAGAAGAACCTACGCACCTGCGGGGCCGATTATTAAAATCAACAAACCACATTAAGGTGGGCCGACAAAAAATACAAAATGATAATAAATTAATTAAAATTTAAAATAATAAAATAAAACATAAAAATATATAAAATGATCTCCTCCAACATCCTCCCCCCTGTTGAATGCCAAAATTTCAAACATCTTCTGGGCTTGGTAAAGGGGCTATTTTATGGATCGGGCGACACTATATTCCATTTTTAGTTTTCAATTCGACCACTCGGACCTTTCCATCACGACCGGGTATTGTTTTCGTAATTCTAGCCAAGAGCCACTGCTGAGGGGCTGTGTTGTCCTCGTGTATGATGACCAATTGTCCTTCATTGACATTCTTCTCATCGGTGAACCACTTTGACCGTTGCTGGAGAGAGAAGGAATTCCTGGACCACATTTGAGCAATACGATGGTTTCGAAGACACAA
>NW_026880500.1:0-30775 GCF_032173495.1 Musca vetustissima
GAAATATTGGTATGTATGTTTTTGTGGACCAAATCCGTTTTAAGCAATTTGGAGTCGGCCCATCTATAAACATGATTGTAAAAATAGACATACGATTCCTTCAGATCCACTATATATATAAATGGAAGCTATTCTGTAGCATTTCTGAAATATATAAAGCTTTCTGCCGCTATAGATAGAATACCTAATACATATCTGCAGATCTTCTGAAGCTAAAAGACTTTCAATTGCCCTTCATATTAGACTTCCATATGTATAAATATATTGAGATTCTTCATCCATCTCAAGTATGGGATAGAATAGCCTGCGCAGTTTAATAGAAGTTCCCTGCCGATATATATATGGTGGGTCTCCTAGAGATATTCTATTTCTATCAATAGAATATCTCCAGGAGACCTTCGATTTTCTATTTCTTTCTACTCTTCTACGATTTTCTATTTATAGATGACTTTCCGAGATTATTACAGGGGTAAAAGAGCTCCAGTCGCTCTTCTTTAGCTACATTTCCGGCGGTTAGGATACCTTCCTTATAAAATCTATACGTAAAAGTCTTACTGTCGCCCATGTATGGCTAGAAATTAATTGAGGTCCTACATCCACATCAAGTCATGGATAGAATACTCCTGATAGTTTTTCTGTTGATAGAACCATCATAGAAGACCTCCTGCATCCCGTTTCTGTCATTCTTCTATAAATAACAGACCTGCGGGAGCTCTTCGGTATATAAAATACCAGATCTAGCTTAGCTTGAAGAGCTTCTATCTTTTTCTATACCTAGAAAAAGTCCAGTCGTTCTTCTTTAAAGACAAAAACCCCTGTAGATAGAAGATCTTCAATAAATACAAGTCCTCATGTCCCCTTTCCAGAGTTAAAGATCTCTTTTCGCTTTTCTAGACCTCTTGTATCTCTTCTGTAAGGAATCCCGATGTTTTATGTATAAAATACCTTATATTGACACACAAACAGTAAGTGAAATTTATATCATCCTTCATTCGACAGAAGATAGGACCAATAGGACCAATGTTAAACATTATGTCCATCTTCTATAGTTAAAAGACCTTCTTCTTCAGTAGATATAATCTTCACTTGTAACTAGAAGACCTCCTGTCGCTTTTCTATAATTTTATACATTTTCTGTAGGGAGCAGACTCCTATAGGTCTTCTTTAAATAAAATATCTCAGGCAGTTATTTTTGGCGCTCTTCTATAAACAGAAGGTCTTCTGCCGTTATTATATAGAGAAAATATTCCCGCCATCCACTTTTAATTTGAAAACAATTTTCAGTTCTTCTGTAGAGAAGAGAAGATTTCTTCATATATAGTTATAGCTATTGCTAGATGTCCATCCGAAGTCTACCTAGACCTAGAATAGTTCATGTCGCTCTTCAAAAAAGGGTATTTGCATATAAGGTCTCTATACATAGGAGTCTAATGGCTAACATATATGGCCAGAAGCCCTCCTGCAGTTACTTTTATTTTGTATCTTCTGCAAATAGAATATCAACCTTCAGTAGATAGAAAATCTCCTCCATCTCCCATGGGACCTTCTGTAGGTAGGAAGACTGGTTTAGCATTTCCATAGATGGAATACAGCCCTTTTATTGATAGAATATCTCCTGCAGCCTTTCTATACACGTAGACCTTCCGTTGATATATTTTAATACAGGACCTTCAGGAGTCCTTCAATATATAGAAGATATTTTTCTAAAAATAGAATATCTCATACAGCCCTTCCATGTCTATAAGCCCTCCTGCTATTACCGTATAGTTAGATGGCCTTCCTGAGATCTTCTATAGTTAGAGGACTTTCCGTACCTCTTCATTAACTGAAATACCTTCTGCGTATCTTCTATGGATTCTCTATGGGATTTATATGGGAGTACAAAGTGCTGCAAATGTTGGCGTATGTTTCAATTATCCACGAATTTTGACAGGCATACGGACGCACTTTATGCAGCATAAATCAAATTATGGGCCACAACAAACAGATTTGTCTTTCAAAACATAACCGTAAACATTTTCCGCCAAACCAAAGCATCACGAAGTGGACCACAGAAAAACCATGAAATGGATTTGGCATGACACGTGCGCCAACATGATGGCCGCACTGTATGTGGCATAAAGTCGACATCGCACGATAATTAAAAGTGATTTTTAATTTACAAATATGCCACACGGATTTCGCAAACATCACCCTGGCCCACGCCAAATGGAAGTCAATGCGGAGCAGAGCCAAAGGCAAAATGTGGCTTGAGGTGTAAACAGTAATAATACGACATGGATTTATTTTGGTTTTTATTGAGGGCCCATTATAAGTCACCTTCCATGCATTACTTCTGGTAATGCCTCATATAGTGTTAACTAATTTTGAGGTTATATAACCTCCAAATAAAAGGTAATTTCGTTTCCATTTGTTAGGCAACATTTCATTTGTTCACTCCCTCCCTCCCTCTCTCTCTCTTTCACTCTCTTCCAGTATTTGCTCAATTTATTTTGTATTATTGGTCTCGATTTGTTATTGTTTCTCCATTTATCCTTTTCCATTAACTCTTGTTTGGGAGTTGTATTGGTAAATATGTCTTAATGGCAAATGAGGTAGGAGGGTGTATGAGTGGTATGGATATCCTTCGTGCGTGTATTTTGTAAAAAAACGAATATCCTTGTAAAAATAAATATTGAAAATTCAATATTGTTCTCAACAACAATAAAAGGATATGCATTGTTTTTGTTTTGTTCATTCCACACACAACAAAAGGACCCCATAGACAATAACAACAATAAGAAAGGCGATGTTGTTGTTCTTCAGTTTGGTGAGGGAAAGGAACGAACGTGTCCACGCACCTTCGTTTGAATAAATTGTAAAATGAGCAGAGATGAGGGCAGAGTAGTGGTGATGGCGTCAGTCCCCTTTCTTTAAATAAATTTCTATGTGAGTTCATCACGTATCGAAGTTTCATGAACGTTTCTCAAATAATAGAGATGCTGTTATATGATGGCATATTTGGCAATATGGGAGGAAGGAATATGAAAGTCCTTGTGAATTATTCGTAAAAAAATGGAAATTGGCACAGTAAGTTGGGTATAGTCAAATCAACTTAGAGGACCCGGTTATTCCCCTGGTCAAAATGGAAATTTGAATAAAGATCAACTGTAGCTTTAAAAGGGTTTCCTATAGGAGACCTGAAGGTTTTTTTATAGAAGACAAGAAGGTATTCTAATAGGAGATGAGAAGACCTTCTTATAGAAAACTAAATTTTTTTATAGAAGAATCTTATCTTAGGTCTATTTATAGAAGACAAGAAAATCTTCTCATAGAATACCAAAGGGTTCTTATAGAAGACCAAATGGTATTCTTAAAAAAGAGACCCCAAACGAAAAGATAATCAATTCGACGACGAAAAAGCCTTCTTACAGAAGTCCAGAAAGTCCATTTACAGAAGACCAAAAGAAGGCCATAAGTACTTGAGATAGAAATCCAACAGGTCATCTTATCGAAGAACAGAAGATATTCTAATAGAAGACTAGGATATCTTCTGATACTTTTATAGAAGACCGGACGGTGTAATGATAGAGTATAAGAAAGTCTTCCGATAGAAGACCAGAGAGAAAGGAACGATGAAAGTCCAAAAGGGTTTCTGATGGAAAACTCGAAGGCCTTTTCATAAAAACCTTGATTATGTTTTTATTGAAGACCAAAAGCTCTTCTGATGGAAGAACTGGAAGAACCAAAAGCTCTTCTGATGGAAGAACTGAAGGTTATCCGTTAGAAGGTCTTCTGACGGAAGTCCAGAAGGTATTCTTATAAAAGACCAAAGGTATTCTTATAGAAAAGCAGAAGATACATTATAGAAGACCGGACGGTCTAATGATAGAGCATAAGGAGGTCTTCCGATAGAAGACCAGAAGGTCCTCTGATGGAAAACTTGAAGGCCTTTTCATAAATACCTAGATTATGTTTTTATTGAAGACCAAAATATGTAGAAGATTATCTGTTGGAAGACCAGAAGGATTTCTGATAGAAAACTAGAAGGTCAGAAGGCCAGAAAGCTTTCCTTTAGAGAACCAAAAGCTCTTCTGATGGAAGACCTGAAGGTTATCCGTTAGAAGGTCTTCTGACAGAAAAAGACCATAGGTATTATTATAGAAAAGCAGAAGATACTCTTATAGAAGACCGGACGGTCTAATGATAGAGTATAAGGAGGTCTTCCGATAGAAGACCAGAAGGTCCTCTGATGGAAAACTTGAAGGCCTTTACATAAATGCCTAGATTATGTTTTTATTGAAGACCAAAATATGCAGAGGATCATCTAATAGAAGACCAAACGGATTTCTGATAGAAAACTAGAAGGTCAGAAGGCCAGAAAGCTTTCTTATAGAGAACCAAAAGTTCTTCTGATGGAAGACCTGGAGATTTTCCGTTAGAAGGTCTTCTGACAAGAGACCAGAAGGTGTTCTTATAAAAGACCAGAAGGTATTCTTTTAGAAAAACCTTTCTGATAGAAGATAAGAAGGTCTTCCGAAGGAAAACCTGTATGTATTTTCCTAAAATACCAGATTCAAAAAAATCTTCTCGAAAAAGACCAGATCTTCGTGTAGTAGGTCATCTTATAGTTGACCAGAAGATCACCTTATAGAAAGCCAGAATGGATTCTTATAAAAAATCAAGAGACCTTCTTATATAAGATCAAAATGTCATCCTCTAAGAGACCAATATGTCTTATTCGCTCTTTTATAGCCAGAAACCATTCTCTAAAAGATATACCCCCGTTCCTTTTCTATAGCTTCCCACCGTTCTTCTATAGCTAGAGAACACCCTGTTCCTCTTCTATAGACCGATAGACCTACTTTCGATCTTTTATAGCCAGAAGACCTTCTGCCGTTCTTCTATAGCCGGAAGACTTCCTGTCGCCTTTCTATAGCAGGGAGACCTCCTTTTGCTTGTCCATAACTAGAAGACCTTCGGCAGCTCTTCTATAACCAGTAGACCTCCTGTCGCAGCTCTATAACCAGAAGACCTCTTAGCAAGAAGATCTGTTTTAGCTCTTCTATGATATAATACCTCCAAATGATCGTCCATAGCTAGACGAACTTCTATCGTCCTTATGTAGCTATTCTATAGACTGAAGACCTCCAGTCGCTTGTCTATAGTAACGGAACTATTGTCACTTTTCTGTACCTACAATATCACTTCAGCCTTTCTTGAAGATCCCCTGTCCCTCGTCTCCAGCTAGGAGGCTATATATCCCTCTCCTATATCCTTATATGTTTATGGATCCAATTTAATTTTACTGGTCCTTTCAAAATGCGACGTCTGTTAGGATTCATTTGTTGAATATACCCAAAGTGGTTAAGGTTATCATATAGTCGACCCCGTCCGACTTTACTACTTTCCTTACTGGTTAATTTATTACACAGATTAATAAGTAGATCAGATTTTAGCAAATACGTACATGTTCCACATTTAGTTTCGTTTAGCACTTTTCGAACACATAAGTACACATTTTAAAGACCACATCCATACCATCATCACCACTAAATTTAGTACCAGTTACTTCCTAAACCCCCTTGGTACTTCTTTTTTTTCTGGGTTCAACCTAATCTAAATTTAGTACCATTTAGTACTTTGGCGCCTGGAGCAACTAAATAGCCAAAAATACAGTTTTTGGTAGTTTTGAACATCATCGAACATTTAGGCGTCGTTATTGGCCAAAATCGAAACCTCATTTAAAATTTCCTTGCTATCAGCTCTACATTTCCACCCTCTAATGTGGTAATACAAAACAATATCAGATTACATAGACACCTGTAAGTATTGAGTAGATAGACTAATATAATTGGTATCAATTTAAAGGTCAACCACTCCTCTTGGTTATACTACCAACTATGACCTATGTCCTTCCGGAGTAAATATATACGCCATAAAATACAAATTTTGTAATCTGGGTCATTTAGATCAAAACTTTGGCCAAATAATCTTCCCCATCTAAAATTTCGTGATATTCGGGTCATAATTGTGGCCTCTAGAGCGAACAAAAAAACAGACAAAAATGAAGTTTTTGGTCCATTTCATCTATCTTTGGCCAGAACCCGTCCTACTTGCAAAATTTCACGACGATTGGTGCAGAACTGTGGCCTGTATCGTGTTTACAAATTATAATGGACAGACGGACAGCCGACTTAGCTAGTCGAGATACAACGATCAGTATACTTAACGGTGGGTCTAGGGCCAATATTTGGCGGAGTTAAAAACTCTTGAGCTGTGAATTTAGTTGTGTAGGGTATAAACCAGTGAGCGGAGCAGTATAGTCGGACGGGGCGATCATACGATACCCTACACAACTACCACGGAACTCAAATCTTCTGCGGATGTTTATTCCGAGCCTGGACAATATTTCGTGATATTTGCACCCTCTTGCCCGATTAGAGGTAAACAGCACCTCTTTCTCAAACTGACATATTTCCGAATATTACGAGTATTCAATACAGCTATTGTCCAGATTCCCTTCACCGTGGATTGCATTGTGATGTTCGGCTTTCATTTGTGGTCTATAGATCGACTCGAAAATAACACAAAAAATTAAGTTTTCGGTCCATTTCATTCCAATATTATTATCAGATCATCACCGAAAATGATAGGCGATGTTCTTGACCATACCCAGAACCTCATGGAACATTTCAAAGCGATCAGCGTTATAGTTCCGCTCTCTAGAGTGATAATGGGTTACTAAATAATATACGAATACGGAGATACCTGTAAATATTTAGTTGTAACTCCCACATCCGAGCACATACAACAATATAATTGGTCTTAATTTAAAGGTCAACCACTCCTCTTGGATATAATATCAACTTCTCGGGTCTATGTCCTTCAGTGGTAAATATATATGCTATAGAATACAAATGTTGTACTTTTTACACAAAAGTCAGGGTCCATTTGATCCGCTAAATATTGACTGATCTTTATCAAAACAGGCATGCTTATTCTTTGGCCCGATCCCCTTCTCCATGCAAAATTTCACGAAGTTCGGGCCATTATTACGGCCTCTGGAGCGACCAGAAAACCCGAAAAAAATAGTATTTGGTCCATTTCATCCCCTAAATATTATCCGATCTTTCCCAAAAACAATAGGGGTCTTCATTGGTCAGAACCCATCCTATATGCAAAATTTCGTGAAAATTAGTCCATAACTGTGTCGTGTTTACAAATTATAATGGACAGACGGACAGATGGACGGACGGACACACATGTCTACATCGACTCAGCCAGTCGAGATATGACGATCGGTATACTTAAAGTTATGTCTAGGACCAATATTTCGCGGCGTTACAAACTTTTGGGGCTGCAAAAAGCTATAATACCCTGACAACATAGTTGTGTAGGGTATAAAAACATTTCGTTCTTCGATAGCTGGAAGACCTATTTTCACTCTTCTAAATCTTAAAAACCTCCTATCTGGAAGACCCCATGTCACCCTCCTATAACTAGAAGACCTTCTGTCGCACTTCTATAGCCAGAGAACCTTATGTCGCTCTTCTATAGCTAAACGTCCTCTTGTCGCTCTTCTTATATCTATGAATAACTCCTGTCCCTCTTCCATGGCCAGAATATCTCCTAACGCTCTCCTATAGCTAGAAAAATCTCACTGTCCATAATTTCAATAATATCGAATTGCAGTATTTTTATGATTTCGTACCACTGTACGTACCTCAATAATATTAAACATCGTTTTATTTGGCGAACCAATAAAGGGGTTGATTTTAATAATTCATTTAATTCGTCATCTTCTTTCCGGAAGCTCTGCTTCTTCTCAATGAATTTTTTGTCGACTTTAACTGTCTTTTAAGGCCTGGGATGGTTTATCAATTTAATAGAAATTGTATTTACTTTTGCAAATTTTGTTTTTTCATCCAGACCACTTCAAATAAAACATCGGGCATTGTGAAGGGTCAGTAGCAATCGGATTGTTCTAATTGGAATTTAATGTTGGTTACTTGTTGAAATGGAGTTTTTTTTACAGGATATGCACGAACACGACCAAGATGTACATTGAATAGAAAAGTAGACGGCTAATGTTTTTCTATAAGAAGACCCACTGGACTTCAATCACAAATAAATTTTAGTAGTCTTTAAGAAGACTTTCTGATGTTCAAAAGGCAAATATTGTGGTCTGAACATTCTGGACCTAAATAATGGTATTTGATCTTCCTGCAGAGCTTCCAATCCTTAACAAAAAATATTTTTTATAAATCCACGCCTCGGACAGCCCTTGAAAAATGTTTTTAAAAAATCCTCGCCTGAGACAGCCCTTGAAAAATTGTTTTTTAAAAAATCCACGCCTCGGACAGCCCTTGAAAAAATGTTTTTAAAACATCCTCGCCTCAGACAGCCCTTGATAATTCGTTTTTTAAAAAATCCACACCTCGGACAGCCCTTGAAAATTCGTTTTTTAAAAAATCCACGCCTCGGACAGCCTATTAAAAATATGTTTTTAAAAAATCCTCGCCTGAGAAAGCCCTTGAAAAATTGTTTTTTAAAAAATCCACGCCTCGGACAGCCCTTGAAAAAATGTTTTTAAAACATCCTCGCCTCAGACAGCCCTTGAAAATTCGTTTTTTAAAAAATCTACACCTCGGACAGCCCTTGAAAATTCGTTTTTTAAAAAATCCTCGCCTCGGACAGCCCTTTAAAAATATGTTTTTAAAAAATCCTCGTCTCAGACAGCCCTTGAAAAATTGCTTTTTTAAAAATCCACGCCTCGGACAGCCCTTGAAAAAATGTTTTTAAAAAATCCTCGCCTCAGACAGCCCTTGAAAAATTGTTTTTTTAAATAACCCACGCCTCGGACAGCCCTTGAAAAATGTTTTTTAAAAAATCCTCGCCTCAGACAGCCCTAGAAAAAATGTTTTTTTTTAAAAAATCCACACCTCAGACAGCCCTTGAAAAATGTTTTTAAAAAATCCACGCCTCGGACAGCCCTTGAAAAAATGTTTTTTAAAAAATCCTCGCCTCAGACAGCCCTTGAAAAAATGTTTTTTCAAAAAATCCTCGCCTCAGACAGCCCTTGAAAAAATGTTTTTTCAAAAAATCCACGCCTCAGACAGCCCTTGAAAAATGTTTTTAAAAAATCCACGCCTCTGACAGCCCTTGAAAAATTGTTTTTTTAAAAAATCCACGCCTCGGACAGCCCTTGATAAAATGTTTTTAAAAAATCCTCGCCTCAGACAGCCCTTGAAAAATTGTTTTTTTAAAAAATCCACGCCTCGGACAGCCCTTGAAAAATGTTTTTAAAAAATCCACGCCTCAGACAGCCCTTGAAAAATTGTTTTTTTAAAAAATCCACGCCTCGGACAGCCCTTGAAAAAATGTTTTTAAAAAATCCTCGCCTCAGACAGCCCTTGAAAAAATGTTTTTAAAAAAATCCACGCCTCGGACAGCCCTTGAAAAATGTTTTTAAAAAATCCACGCCTCAGACAGCCCTTGAAAAATTGTTTTTTTAAAAAATCCACGCCTCGGACAGCCCTTGAAAAATGTTTTTAAAAAATCCACGCCTCAGACAGCCCTTGAAAAATTGTTTTTTTAAAAAATCCACGCCTCGGACAGCCCTTGAAAAAATGTTTTTAAAAAATCCTCGCCTCAGACAGCCCTTGAAAAAATGTTTTTAAAAAAATCCACGCCTCGGACAGCCCTTGAAAAATGTTTTTAAAAAATCCACGCCTCAGACAGCCCTTGAAAAATTGTTTTTTTAAAAAATCCACGCCTCGGACAGCCCTTGAAAAAATGTTTTTAAAAAAATCCTCGCCTCAGACAGCCCTTGAAAATTTGTTTTTTAAAAAACCCACGCCTCGGACAGCCATTGAAAAATGTTTTTAAAAAATCCACGCCTCGGACAGCCCTTGAAAAATTGTTTTTTAAAAAATCCACGCCTCGAACAGCCCTTGAAAAAATGTTTTTTAAAAAATCCTCGCCTCGGACAGCCCTTGAAAAATTGTGTTTTTTTTTTAAATCCACGCCTCGGACAGCCCTTGATAAAATGTTTTTAAAAAATCCTCGCCTCAGACAGCCCTTGAATATTTGTTTTTCTCTAAGAAGGCATTCTGATCTACCATATGAAGATAAGTGCCCGATCCAATCATCTATAAGAGATCCTCCTGGTCTTATATAAAACGTCCTTCATGTCTTTTATATAGAGATCCCTTCTGGACTTCTATAAGAAGGTTTCTTGTCATATATGTCTTCTAGAAAATAATCTTGAGGTCCTCTTTCTATACTTTAGTTCCTCTTCAAAAACGAATACGCTTCGATCTTGTTTTATTATTCATAAAAATGTTGTATATTTATTTTAACAGATCTTCAACGACTGCAAATAGCCTTTGGCATTCTATCATTCATCGCATATTAACTTCGAGCTATTGTTTTGTGCCCAAAACAGCAACAACCACAACGAAAAGGGAATACAAAAGATTCCCGTCAATATGAGGAGGAGGAGGATACTTATTGTGTGTTCTTAACACTAAAATTACCTTCGTTTATACCTGTTTGTATTTTAGCCAAACGAGATAGCCAGTTGATAGCTGGTTGATTCCTGATTATATTCCCTCTGCTGCATGCCATGAGTGGATGTGTGAGTGTGTGTGTGGGTTTGCGGAGGCAGGGTATGGGTAAATTATACCACAAGGGCCGTTTTTCAACACCATATTGTGCTCCAACTGTATAATTAGTTTCATAATTATGGGTATATTTCACGCGCTTTTTGATCTTTTCTCGCGCCGTTCGACCGTTCGCCTGAACATCAACATCAACGTCAGGTCTGGCCAGGAAACCCAAGCACAAGAATTGAAAATAATTATCATATTAAATGACGACGGGTATTTTCAATGCTAACATAACACCTTGTTAGAAAATAACACCTTTATAACAAATAAGAAGAGAAAAATGGAAGAAAAAGAAACATTACAATAAATATAGGTCTGACGGACGGAACTATTGAACTGAGAATGATGGAAGTGTTAGGTGTTAGGGAGGGGGTTGGTTGAAAAACAGCAGGGTTATAATGTCCTATTAACCATGTTTTTTTGGCTTGTTAAGGATAACACATTAGCTGGGTACCCCCTTTAGTGCTGCTCAATCTCTCGCTCTCCTTCGCCACCCGATCCTTTGTGTTTCGCTGCCATGATAATCGTCCAATTAGCCAAACACAAAAAACCCAGGCCATAATACACATCCGGTTACTAATCAAATATACTACTTGCCGTGACACATTATGAATATGCCATTTGACACGCTCCGCCCCCCTTAGAGCCAATTACAGCTATTAAGCCAGTAATCGAAAGTCAAGTCGGAATGAAATGAAGCCAAGCCAAGGTGTTCCACAGACACACACCTTGTGCTGTTTTTTGTTTGTATTGAAGTGTTTGACCTGACCTGAATATAACCACCAAAACAGCCAGTCAGCCAAACCATCCATGATAATTTCAACCTGTCACATAAAGAGTGACATTATTGATCAATAAATTACCAACAATAATAATTCAGGGGCCAGGATAACAAAAAGGATGCGTGTTATTGGGTCATATTTTGAAATTGAACTAATGGTTACATTGTCTTCTTTTTCTTTTTTCTGGTGTGTGTTTGAATGGGCCACATTAGTTTCGACAATAATTTGTTGACATGTGCCAACTTTTAGACACTTTATGTGACACTTGCTCAGCCAGGTGCCTGATTTTTTTTTCCGTTTTTCAAATGTGACATCAAAAGAAATTGACCAACCACAAACTGAAAGTGTAATCAAATTTGAATAATTTGGGCATGGAATTACAATAATTTAAAATAATATTGGCTAATGGGCTCATACGAAATTACCGCATGACATTAAAACGGACAAAGCACATGAAATTTCACAGTTGGAGTATTTTACGCCCGGGTCTTCTTACAAAAGGCCACCAGGTGCCCTTAGAAAACCTCACAGGACCTTCCTGTAAACGAATTCGAGTATCAGTCCTGGAAAACAAATATTTAAAAAAAATCCGACCATGAAAAACGTTTTTAAAAATCCACTCCTCTGACATATTTTTAAAACACGACTCTTACAGGCCTTAACATTTTTGTTTAAATCCACGACCCTGACTGGGTTTAAAAAATATTTAAAACAACTTCACTGCTCTTACAGGCCTTAGCTTTTTTTTAAATCCTCAATCCTCATTCATCGCATATTAACTTCGAGCTATTGTTTTGTGCCCAAAACAGCAACAACCACAATGAAAAGGGAATACAAAAGATTCCCGTCAATATGAGGAGGAGGATACTTGTGGTGTGTTCTTAACACTGAAATTACCTTCGTTTATACCTGTTTGTATTGCAGCTCATACGAAATTACCGCATGACATTAAACCGGACAAAGCACATGAAATTTCACAGTTGGAGTATTTTACCCCCGGGTCTTCTTACAAAGGCCACCAGGTCCCTTAAGAAACGAATTCGAGTATCAGTCCTGGAAAAAAATATTTTTAAAAAATCCGACCATGAAAAGTGTTTTTAAAAAATCCACTCCTCTGACAGGCCATGAAAAAATATTTTTAAAACACGACTCATACAGGCCTTAACATTTTTTGTTAAATCCACGACCCTGGCAGGTTTAAAAAAAATATTTAAAACAACTTCATGGCTCTTACAGGCCTTAACTTTTTTTAAATCCTCAGCTCAGGCAGGTTTTAAAAATCCACGACACTTACAGGCCTTAAAAATGATCCACGACTCTTACAAGCCTTAACATTTTTTTGAATCGACTCTGACAGGTCCTTCAGGTTAAATATATACGCTGTAGAATTCAAATTTTGTAATTTTTTACACAAAAGTCAGAGTCCCTTTGACCCACTAAATATTTTCCGATCTTTATCAAAACAGGCATGCTTAATCTTTGGCCCGATCCCCTTCCCCATGTAAAATTTCGCGATGTTCGGGCCATAATTTTGGCCTCTGGAGCGACCAGAAAAATCGACAAAAATTAAGTATTTGGTCCATTTCATCCCCTAAATATTAACCGATATTTACCAAAAACAATAGGTGTCTTCATTGGGCCAAACCCATCCTACTCCATAACTGTGGCCTGTATCGTGTTTACAAATTATAATGGACAGATCGACTCAGCTAGTCGAGATATAACGATCGATATACTTAAAGGTGGGACCAATATTTCGCGGCGTTACAATCTCTTGGAGCTGCACAAAGCTATAATACCCTGACAACATAGTCGTTGCAAATTTTTACAGGTTTCTCTGGGAGTGTATAGCTCTCGTATGAAATAGGATAAAGCCAATCGGTGAAGATCTTCCTTATTATACCTTACACAACTATGTTGTCAGGGTATTATAGCTTTGTGCAGCCCCAAGAGTTTGTAGCGCCGCGAAATATTGCCCCACCGATAATTATACCGATCGTCATATCTCGACTAGCTAAGTCGATCTAGACATGTGTGTTTGTAAACACGATACAGGCCACACTTATGGACCATGTAAGATGGGTTCGGCCCAATGAAGACCCTTATTGTTTTTGGTAAAGATCGGTTAATATTTAGGGGATGAAATTTGGGACCTAGACCCGAGAAGTTGATAGTATATCCAAGAGGAGTGATTGACCTTTAAATTGATACCAATTATATTGTCGTATGTACTCGGATGTGGGGGTTACTCTCAAATATTTACAAGTACTTACGATCTCAAATATTATTTTGTAAACCATTTAATTTTTGTCGGATTTTCAGAATAAGCATGCTTGTTTTGCTAAGGATCGGTCTACAATTAGGGGGTCAAGTTGACCCTGACTTTTGTGTGAAAAATTACAAAAGTATCTATGTCCTGCAGGAGTAAATATATACTCCTGCAGGACATAGACCCGAGAAGTTAATGATCTATCCAAGAGGAGTGGTTGGCCTTTAAATTGAGACCTGCATAACTTTCTGTCAACCAAACAATGAAATAATTCTCAACAAACGACCTTGCCGAAGGCCTTAGAATTTTTATTTGAAAATTCCTTAAATCATAACCTGCTCTCGCCATGTCTTTTGGTCACTTTACAAACAAAATATTTTCACAAGAATTGCCAAAGAAAAAAATTCAAATTTAATTGAAGCTTTCCATATCATCGTTTGTAATCCTCTTAGTACCATGGCAGACAAAGGTTACACACCGAAGAACAAAACAACAATGTAAGGAAGATAAACAAATACATAATTTTCATATCTATAAGTAAAAAAACAAAGATCCCTAGGGGGAGGACTATTGCAGGGTATTAATGATATAATGACAAATTTAGTTGATACAATTTTACATTACTGTCCTTCATTCACTCCAGAAGGACCAGCCAAGTAGACTGGCCTTGAAAGAGCAGCTCATATCCATACTTTGAGTTTTGACAATATCCAAACGTATGGACTTTGTCGCTGAAAATAATGAAAGAAAAACCAACAAAATGTGCAAATGAAAAGCATACAAAGCAGAACAACAACAACGTATTGTGTACACAATAACAACAAAACATCAAAGTCACCAAATTTGATTAAACTTTTTTTCTTCCTCGCCTTTTTTATGGTCGGCAAGTGTTTTGTTTGTTTTGCATCTTCATCATCATCATCCTCTGTAACAGCAACAACAAATAAAAACATAAAGAATGTTCCTTTGTGACCAGCCAAAAAGCTCTACCCATCATCCTGGTCATCTACCATCAAGATGGACACTTTTGAAAAAAAAATAAAACGTGAACTCCATTATTATTTTTTTTTTATTTTGTGGTAGGGGAACCGACAAAAACCCGGGAAAATGTAGCGGAATTTGAAAAATATTCAGCGTTCTTGAAGAAAAAAAATATCTTTTAAAAATCCACGCCTCTGATAGGCCATTAAAAAATATCCTTAAAAAATATTAAAAGAAAAATCCTCGCCAAATATTAGTATTTTAAAAACCAGGGAGCGGAGCAGTATAGTCGGACGGGGCCGACCATATGATACCCTATACAACTTGCACGAAAGTCTAACTTCCTGTGGTTCTATGTTCTTAGCTTGGGCAATATTTCGTGATATTTGCACCCTCATCAACAAATATTACCAATATTCAGTACAGCCCTTCTTCTTGCTTGTCCACATTCCCTTTTGATGTTCGGCTTTCAATTGTGGTCTATATATCGACTCGAAAACCACAAAAAATAAAGTTTTCGGTCCACTTCATTCCAATATTATAATCTGATCATCACCAAAAATTATAAACGTTGTTCCTGACCATAACTGGGACCTCATGAAACATTTCAAATCGATCGGCGCTATATTTCCGCCCTCTAGTGTGGTAATGGGTTACTAAGTAATATATGAATACATAAGCACCTATAAATATTTAAATGTAACTCCCACATCCGAGAATATACGACGATATAATTGGTGTCAATTTAAAGGCCAACCACTCCTCTTGGATATACTATCAACTTCTCGGCTCTATGTCCTTCAGGAGTAAATATATTCCCTATAGAATACAAATTTTGTCATTTCTCACACAAAAGTCAGGGACTTTTGGAACCCCTAAATGTTGACCGATCTTTATCAAAACAGGCATGCTTATTCTTTGGCTCAACCCCCTTCTCCATGTAAAAATTCGCGAAGCTTGCATCATAATTGCGGCCTCTGGAGCGACCAGAAAATCAGACAAAAATAAAGTTTTTGGTCCATTTCATCCCCTAAATATTAACCGATTTATATCAAAAACAATAGGGCCAGAACCCATCCTACATGCAAAATTTCGTGAGGATTGGTCTGTGGCCCGTATCGTGTTTACAAATTATAATGGACATATGGACGGACGGACACATATGTCTAGATCGATTCAGCTAGTCGAGATATGACGATCGGGGTACTTAAAGGTGGGTCTAGGACCAATATTTCACGGCATTACAAACTCCTGGGGCTGCACAAAGCTATAATACCCTGACAACATAGTTGTGTGGGGTATAAAAATTTCCTAACTGATTCAGGCTTAAATATGTCAACACTTTCTAATAATTTTTTTTTCAATATCCCCCAGCACATTAGAAATGTCCTCCATTTTGGTCATTCGCTACTATTTGTTTTACACATCAATGCCTTTTGCCATTCAACAACGTTTGATTATTATCCCGACGCAATCCGCTTTTCATTTCCAAGAAATGACAAGAGAAACGTATTGATTTTTTTTTTTTGCAATTTTCCAAAAGCACAATAACAACACCACGACAATCTAAAACAATAGTTGAAATCCGTTGTGAATGGAGAATAGAGACGTCATACCACACAAAACGCCAGGATTACTTGTATGGATGCCAACGAAGCCTGTGGAAATCCGCTAAACTAAAAAAAAGGAAACACCAATGAAACCAAAACGGCAAAAGATCCATTGGAAAGGACAACAAATTGACGGCTTTTGGTTTAGTTTGTTAATCTTTTGAGAAGGCAGTGAGTACAAAAATAACAACAACAGCAACAACAACGATGACGAACAAGGATAATTAAAAAGGCTTTTGTAGAACAAAACACTGGACACAATGCTGGCATCAACGACAAAGTCCGTTTTGGTGGTCATTGATGTACAATTTGAAATTAGAAATTAGTTGCATAATATTTGACAAGGACAACAACAACAAACACACACACACACACAAAATAATTACAACAAAAAAGAAAACTAGCGTCGGCAAGTCTTAGAAATTTTTGTTTGTTTAATAATACAAACAAAAGAGGACCGCATTTGGATGCATCTCAAAAGATGCATTGCGGTCTTTGTTTTAATTATTTGTAGGTTTTTCTTTTTCATAATTAATCAAAGCATTTTCTTGTTTTCGTTAAAAATAAATAGGGGAAAATGCAATTAAAATATTGAAATACAATTTTCATTGAAATACAATAATCAAAGAAATGAGTCCAAATGTCCTAACCTTACTTTTTGTTTATATATGAAAAGGGGGATTTTGTTTGAAACTTCTTTGAGAACTATTGGCGTTATTTTTAATTCTTATTCATTTTTTATTAATTAATAGGTGTCAATTTTTTCAATAAATATTTTTTGAAGTTAAATTAATAGGCTTGATTTTTTTAATATTTTTTTAAAGAGCTACTAATAGGCTTGGAATTCTTCAAATTTTATACGCCGTCAAGTGTTTGTAACGCCGGGAAATATTGGTCATAGACCCACCTTTAAGTATACCGATCGTCATATCTCGACTAGCTGAGTCGATCTAGACATGTGTGTCCGTCCGTCCGTCTGTCCATTATAATTTGTAAACACGATACAGTCCACAGTTCTGGACCAACCTTCACGAAATTTTCCATGTACGATGGGTTCTGGCCAATGAAGACCCCTATTGCTTTTGGTAAAGATCGGTGAATATTTAGGGAATGAAGTAGACCAAATACTTAATTTTTGTCGGATTTTCTGGTCGATCCAGAGGCCACAATTATGGCTAAATTTTACATGAAGAAGGGGATCGATGTTCAGGCCATAATTGCGATCTCTGGAGCGATCAAAAAATCATAAAGTTTTTGGTATCTTTCATCCCTTAAATATTAGCCGATCTTTACCAAAAACAATAGGGGTCTTCATTGACCAGAACCCATCCTACATGCAAAATTTCGTGAAGATTGGTCCATAACTGTGGCCTGTATCGTGTTTACAAGTTATAATGACACACATGTCTAGAACGCTTTAGCTAGTCGAGATATACCGGTATATATATCGGTATACTTAACGGTGAGTCTAGGACCAATATTTCGCTGAGTTACAAACTTTTGGGGCTGCATAAAGCTATAATATCCTGACAACATAGTTGTGTATGGTATAAAAATCCACGCCTCTGCCAATTCTGAAAAAAAAATATATTGAAAAAATCCACGCCTCTGCCAAACCTTGAAAAATATTATTAAAAAATCCAACCTTCTGACAAGCTTTGATATATTTTTATAACAATATTTAAAAAAATCCACGCCCCTGATAAAGGACGTAGAAATACTTTAAAAAAATCTTCGATTATAAAAATACTCGAAAATTACTAATTGTCATGAAAAAAAACGTTTTATAAAATCCTGGCTTAAAAATAGTCTTTGAAAAAATATTTGTAAACCATGTATTTAAAAAAAATATTTTAATTACTTAAAAAATATTTCTAAAAAAATCAACGCTAATTAATACTCCTCAAAAAATATTATTTTTAAAAAAATCCTTGAAAAAGGACCAAAGTGTTATTGATTCTTCAATATTACTACAATGACCCATACATACCCAAGCACACATGTCCTTATTTATTCTCAATCCCATATTTCTGCATAAATATTTGATTTTCTTCCAACCTTTCCGTAAACAGTAAAAAAACACCAACTGTCCACAATAGAATAACCAACGCGTTACTGAATTTGTCAAAGGATATTTCAAACAAGGACACACCAGTTACTCTCCTAAGCTGCCAACTTAATTTCGTCCAAAGAAAAAAGCTTGCTATTTACTTGCAAAAGCAATAAAAGGTTATCAATATTTACAAACCAAACCGCACTTTGGGTCAGTGCCATTGTTGGATCGGAAAACAGGATATTGAACATAAGTGTTGGCATACAAAGGATGTTGTGTGTGTACGTGCGTGTGTATTAAAATTTTATATTTCTGTTATAATGTTAATAATGTGACATATTGAGGCATAGTGTTCGGAAAGGGGTCGTCAGAAATGGATGTAGACTTACTTAACTGACTTGTTACAGAACGGTTGTTCCATCAAGTTTCCGCGTTGTGTTAGGTCGCACCTTTTCTGCATCATTAAGACGAGTGCGAACCTTGGCTGCTACACTGGATGAATACCTTCCGTCTATCACAACATGATCAATTTGATTTCTCGTTGCTTGATCAGGAGAAATCCAGGTGGCCTTGTGTATATCGAGATGCTTGAACCTGGTACTGCTAACTACCATGTTTTTTTGCAGCCGCGAAGTTAATCAACCTCATGCCGTTGTCGGATGTTTCTTCATTAAGGCTGAATTTTCCGACAGTGGGGCCGAAGATATTTTCCCTTCCAATTTTTGTATTAAAATCTCCTAGCAGAATTTTAATGTCATGGCCAGGGCAGCGATCATATGCTGTTTCAAGTAATATATGTCTTTGGTCGGCTCAGCTTTGTCTTCCGTCGGACCCTGGGCGCAAATAAGACTGATGTAGAAGAACTTCACTTTTATGCGGATTATAGCAATACGCTCATCTGCTGAAGTGAATCTGGAGACGAGGTCTTTTATTGTCCTGTTGACCATAAATCCGCAGTCAAATTCATGTCTCGTTTCATGGTAGCTATAATACACTGCGTAATCGTCTGATTTACTTAGGCCTGTCCCTTTCCATCGCATTTCCTGTAAGGCAATAATATCGGATTTGTACTTCTTGAGTACATCCGCCAAAGCGAGAAGTGCACCTGTTCTGTACAAAGTGCGCTCATTCCAAGTGCAGATTCGCAGATCGTGGTCCTTTTTCTTTGCTTTTTCATACTAGGAGGGGTTTTCCGAGTGTGGGCAACTAACACGACGCATCAAACCATTTTTTATAGTTCTTATGAGTGAACTCGTGGCACATATCAGCTCACAATTTCAACGGATTATAAAAATAGCTACCCCAGGTGACACCGCGGGAGGTCAGTGTCCACAATTGAAATGAAAGAGGGACCAAGATAAGACTGAGCTTCGCCATGTTAAAGAGAATCAGAGCCGTTGCTTGGTATTTATCATCCTCTACGCCAGCCTGGATGTAGACTATGGAAGAAATATCAATCCCTTGAGCCCATCTATAGAAACTCCATTCAGCTCTTCTACAAAGGTCTCAGCTCAGTTCGCCTATAGGGACTTCCTTGAGTTTGTCTATAAAGACTCCCTTCAGCTCGTCTATAGAGACTCCCTTCAGCTCGTCTATAGAGACTCCCTTCAGCTGGTCTATAGAGACTCCCTTCAGCTGGTCTATAGAGACTCCCTTCAGCTCGTCTATAGACGACTCCCTTCAGCTCGTCTATAAAGACTCCTTTCAGTTCATTTCTGATAAAATGATAAATGTTCTCCGAGAATATAAGTTTGAGTCTATGAAAGGCACCCTGGCCGATCCCCAACCACTGTGGCATATTTTTCCTGCATTAACAAAAAAACCCCGTATTTGACCATTTTTGTTCCGCATTACAATTGTAATGGTCATAATGTTTATGACACTTCGACGGATATGCAGAAGGACACTTTCACTTTATATTTTATTATTTACACATTGAATTCTCCTCGATGCAAGTGTCCTTATGAAATCATCCTCTCTATGTGGACATTTGACTGCTGTGGCCTTCCGCAAGATTAACGGCCTAACAACGCCTGACAAAAAGCCGAAAAGTCTACTACGTTGCGATGTTGAGAAATGACGCGGAAAAAATGCAGCAGCCAAGGGTCAGCTAGAGAAGTTAGCTGGTGGCCAAACTTCCGGACGAAGAAGAAACCCTCAGCAACACAAAAGAAGGATTTGTCAGCAACAGAAAATCGGCAGTGATTACAACGACAATATGTCACAACACAACAGCAACAGTGGGCATAATGGGTAGAAAATCGACTAGTCGTTGTTGTTGTTGTTGCTGGGCGTATGTCAGTGATGGAAATAATTGCGGTGTCCATTCTTCTTCCATTCCGTTTGACATTATGATGAACGGTTTAATATGCGTTAAAGGTGTCAACTATGAAGTTCGGCGGCGCTGGCGTCGCTTGTTACGACCATTGAAACCTCAATGAAGAATGGACGCATGCATCCAACCACCACCCTCATTGTCGTTGGATAACAACTATAAAATACACACATGTCTGCTACCCAGCCAGAAGTGTGTTCGGTGGCGATGCCACTGCCGAAGACTAACGTCTGCCCATTCAGCATTCATTATTCGCTATGAAATTCAGTTGTTTACACTGCCGCATATCCTGACGGATTATTAAATCCCATTATTTTTTTTCTTTTAAAATAAACAAAAACACATTGAAAGCGGCAGGGGTGAGGGGGGCACAAACGATTCGCAATAATAAATCGCTCTTTGATTTGAATATATTCAAAATGAAAATTATTATTTCTTCGTGAATTGAGGCGGTTGGCAAAATTTGTTTTTCTGAATTTTAAACACCGTAATCCGTAAAACAGCAATAAATTAGACACGTGCCAAAAATGTCGGAGTTTGTGAGGGGAGACAAATTGCAGGATAGACCAAAAAACAAAATATGGAATTTGCAAAATAACTCACACTTAAGAAAAAATCGACGATGTAATGGGACTTTCTATAGAAGAGTTATTTTTAAAGGCGAGCTAATGGGTATCCGTAAAGGCTGAAGAAGGTCTTTATTTCTCAAGGTAGTCTCTATAGACGAGCTGATTGAAAATATATTGCAAGTGATCCATGCGTTCCACACGATCTAAGAATTAATAAAGAAGAATATATTTTTAAGGACTTCCCTTCAGATTTTTTTTTTGACAAATATTACCCTTTCAATTTTCGAAATTCCTTGTCCACCTCCAAAAATTTCCCTTGATAACGAAATTCATAGAAATATACCACCGCTCCCTTCTCACTGGCCAACTGCCCAGTGCGATGTGCCCCAAAACGTGTCATGAGTCGGAAAATAAATCACACAAACTATCATAATCTTCAGCTGAGAATCTCGAGAAGTCATTTAAGTTATATCTTTGGCGTGCGGCCAATTTTCGTAACCAAAAATTCTTGAACTCAAGGTCTAGAAAATTTCCTCAGAACCCATTATTAGTTTCTCGTCCACCAAAATATCGATTTGTATAACCAATTAGTATAGGAATTTTCAATTCCTTCAGATCCTTTAAGGATTTGTAAACAAGCCTCCACCAAAATTTTTTCTTATCCAAAATCCTTTTCTTGTATGTGAAGCCATAAATAAATTGGATGCCTTTACCCAAATCAAATATTTGCCTCAGGGTTCCAGCAATTCCTTTGCTCGAGAATTGGGAGAGACTGGCCAAGATATCTCCATCATTGATGTGCTTATAGTCAGGAATATCCTGTCATTGCATTTCAGCTACGTCCTCAAATCCTGAACAATTCAATCTCTTGGCCTGCCTTATGGCCAACTACTTGTGATTACCTGTGGCAGCATACTTTGAGGTGGCTTGAACCACTCATCATTATGGCCTAGTGAAAAAGGCCCCCTGTATTTGATGAGATCAAATATAAGGCTACACTTAGAGCTCCAGCACTGTAACCTATTAGGGTTACATTATGAGGATTCTTATCGAAGTATTACGATGTATCCACTACAGGTCGAAAATTTCATATTTTAACCCAAGAAGATACTGAATTTACGAACCCTAAGTTGCAAAGACGATAATTGAATGCCACCAACACAATGGTATTTTGCATCACATAGCCGGGTTCCAGCCACTTAGAGCTCACCAGATAGAGACCACCAGGATGGATCATCACTACAACGGGTAGCGATTGGGAGGGTTGGAGTAGGAAAAAATAAAAATTCCTTCAGGGAGTCTCTATAGACGAGCTGCAAGGAATATCTATAGGCGAGCTGAAGGGAATCTCTATAGACGAGCTGAAGAGGGAAGTCTCAATAGACGAGCTGAAGAAGGAAGTCCCTATAGGCGAGCTGAAGGGAGTCCCTATAGACGAGCTGAAGGGAGTCTCTATAGACGAGCTGAAGGGAGTCTCTATAGACGAGCTGAAGGGAGTCTCTATAGACGAGCTGAAGGGAGTCTCTATAGACGAGCTGAAGGGAGTCTCTATAGACGAGCTGAAGGGAGTCTCTATAGACGAGCTGAAGGGAGTCTCTATAGACGAGCTGAAGGGAGTCTCTATAGACGAGCTGAAGGGAGTCTCTATAGACGAGCTGAAGGGAGTCTCTATAGACGAGCTGAAGGGAGTCTCTATAGACGAGCTGAAGGGAGTCTCTATAGACGAGCTGAAGGGAGTCTCTATAGACGAGCTGAAGGGAGTCTCTATAGACGAGCTGAAGGGAGTCTCTATAGACGAGCTGAAGGGAGTCTCTATAGACGAGCTGAAGGGAGTCTCTATAGACGAGCTGAAGGGAGTCTCTATAGACGAGCTGAAGGGAGTCTCTATAGACGAGCTGAAGGGAGTCTCTATAGACGAGCTGAAGGGAGTCTCTATAGACGAGCTGAAGGGAGTCTCTATAGACGAGCTGAAGGGAGTCTCTATAGACGAGCTGAAGGGAGTCTCTATAGACGAGCTGAAGGGAGTCTCTATAGACGAGCTGAAGGGAGTCTCTATAGACGAGCTGAAGGGAGTCTCTATAGACGAGCTGAAGGGAGTCTCTATAGACGAGCTGAAGGGAGTCTCTATAGACGAGCTGAAGGGAGTCTCTATAGACGAGCTGAAGGGAGTCTCTATAGACGAGCTGAAGGGAGTCTCTATAGACGAGCTGAAGGGAGTCTCTATAGACGAGCTGAAGGGAGTCTCTATAGACGAGCTGAAGGGAGTCTCTATAGACGAGCTGAAGGGAGTCTCTATAGACGAGCTGAAGGGAGTCTCTATAGACGAGCTGAAGGGAGTCTCTATAGACGAGCTGAAGGGAGTCTCTATAGACGAGCTGAAGGGAGTCTCTATAGACGAGCTGAAGGGAGTCTCTATAGACGAGCTGAAGGGAGTCTCTATAGACGAGCTGAAGGGAGTCTCTATAGACGAGCTGAAGGGAGTCTCTATAGACGAGCTGAAGGGAGTCTCTATAGACGAGCTGAAGGGAGTCTCTATAGACGAGCAGAAGGGAGTCTCTATAGACGAGCTGAAGGGAGTCTCTATAGACGAGCTAAAGGGAGTCTCTATAGACGAGCTGAAGGGAGTCTCTATAGACGAGCTAAAGGGAGTCTCTATAGACGAGCTAAAGGGAGTCTCTATAGACGAGCTGAAGGGAGTCTCTATAGACGAGCTGAAGGGAGTCTCTATGGACGAGCTAAAGGGAGTCTCTATAGACGAGCTGAAGGGAGTCTCTATAGACGAGCTGAAAGGAGTCTCTATGAACGAGCTGAAGTGCAGAAGAGCTGAAGAAGGAAGTCGGTATAGACGTGCTGAAGGAAGTCTGAAGAAGGAAGTCTCTATAGAAGACCTGAAGAAGGAAGTGTCTATAGAAGAGCTGAAGAAGGAAGTCTCTATAGACGAGCTGAAAAAGGAAGTCCCTATAGAAGAGCTGAAGAAGGAAGTATCTTTAGATGAGCTGAAGAAAGAAGTCTCTATCGACGAGCTGAAGAATGAAGTCTCTATCGACGAGCTGAAGAATGAAGTCTCTATAGACGAGCTGAAGAAGGGAGTCGCTATAGACGTGCTGAAGGAAGTCTCTATAGAAGAGCTGAAGAAGGAAGTCTCTATAGAAGAGCTGAAGAATAAAGGTCTCTATAGACGAGCTTAAAAATGAAGTCTCTATCGACGAGCTGAAGAATGAAGTCCCTATAGACGAGCTGAAGGGAGTCTATCATAGACGAGCTGAAGGGAGTCTCCATAGACGAGCTGAAGGGAGTCTCCATAGACGAGCTGAAGGGAGTCTCTATAGACGAGCTGAAGGGAGTCTCTATAGACGAGCTGAAGGGAGTCTCTATAGACGAGCTGAAGGGAGTCTCTATAGACGAGCTGAAGGGAGTCTCTATAGACGAGCTGAAGGGAGTCTCTATAGACGAGCTGAAGGGAGTCTCTATAGACGAGCTTAAGGCAGTCACTATAGACGAGCTGAAGGGAGTCGTCTATAGACCAGCTGAAGAAGGAAGTCCCTATAGACGAGCTGAAGAAGGAAGTCTCTATAGAGGGAGTCTCTATAGACGAGCTGAAGAAGGAAGTCTCTATAGACGAGCTGAAGGGAGTCTCTATAGACGAGCTGAAGGCAGTCTTTATAGACGAGCTGAAGGGAGTCTTTCAGAGACAAACTGAAGGGAGTCTCTATAGACGAGCTGAAGGGAATCTCAATAGTTGAAATGATGGGGGTCTCTATACACAAGCTGAAGGGAGTCCCTATAGACGATATGAATGGAGTCTCTAAAGGCAATGGGAAGGGAGTCTCAATAGACGATATGAACGATGTTTCTATATCTATTTGGTTTCAATAGAGATGTAGAAGGAGGTCTCTGTGGACGATCGGAAGGAACAATTTCATAGACGAGCAGAATAAGGGTTGTTTTGTGTCTAATGATCTTCAGATCAGGGGGCTTCAGGTGCTCAAACATAAGCCAGGTGACTATCTATAGACTAATAGAACCCTTTCATAGAGGGTTTCCTTCGCAGATGAGCTAAAGATTCCATATAGACGAACTTAAATATTAGATGTCTAAGGATGCATTGAGGAGAGAGTCTCTGTAAAAAAAATGGTACCAAGGAAATATTCAATAGTCGAACAAAAGACGAACCAGAAAGGTCATAGATGGTTTAAAAAATGGGGCAGATGAGGGATTTGTTGTGAATGAGTTTTAACGATACTGGAAACAAGAGAGAAACTCAATTATAAAGTTTTCCACATACATGAGTGACAATGTATTTTCCTATTGACCTCATAAGGCTTCTATAATTCGAATAAAATACAGAAATCCTGACTTATTGTATATTCACCTTTGTGATATGAAAATGTTGTTTCAATGTTTGTTTTTGTTCGGCCACTTCCATATTCCCTGTTTTTGTTTTGTTTTCACAACATTCAGATGCTTCCTTTGTTTGTCCAGCCTAAAAATGGAAGAGTATTACCGAACCGAACAAAGGTCGGACAGGAGCCACACTCATAAACAAAAACCAAAAACCACTTCAGAACCACACATCCATGCAGATATTCAAACATTCACCCATCCATCTATCCCTCCTCGTACATATATCAATATTTTGCCAAGAAAAAAAACAACAGCAACAACACCAAAAGTATGGCGTAAAGCCTTTGTGTGTTGACTAAACAAGTTGTGTTTTGACCAGGCATTGTATTAAAGGTCGACAGAAGCTTAAATCACAAAAAGCTCCCCTCATTCCTCCCTTTCTAGAAAGTTATATTACTCCACTCACCATCACACCCTTGTCTCTGTTTATTCAGACATACATATTCGTATCCTTTAATAATAATGGCGTTGGAAATAAAAATAACAACAAAGTTCATCTACTCGACCTAATGAAGTAACCCATTTACCCTGCATCCCATATTCTGTCACCAAAGTTCAAAAGTTAGATGTTAAAGGCGGGGTGGCGGGGGAGATCATTGTCAGGCCTTCCAATGTCCGTCAAAGGCAATGTTGTTTTTTTAATGAAATGCTAATTAAGACCATTACGAATAATTTTGGATACTGACCTCTAAATTAATGTTTTATAACCATTCTTGTCCTCAGGCCGAATCAAATTAATCCCCAGAATATCTTCAACAAAATTACAAGGCAATGTTTTTGCCATAAAACTTAAAAAAAATCTCTGTTTTGGATTAAAAGTTTCTCGGATGCCATGACATTTTGTGACACCATTGTTCACAGCATTTTTAATGGCTTTAGTTCGATAATCGTGATATTGCGTTTTTAGTTGGATTATCTAATTGAATTTTCTTTTTTCTTTTTTTTTCAATTTTCACATAAATTCTGATAATGGAAGACCCTTGGCATTTTAGGTTAGATGTGACAAATTAACCCTTTATAAGGACTATATGCCTTTCACGAAGTCGTTTACAAAGTTTGACTGAACTTTAGTTCAGCTGTGGAAGAGTTGAGTCTTGGTTTCTGGATCATACATAAAGAATAATTGACCATAGGTTCCTCAATGTGGACTCCTGGCCTTCGGCTTATCAATAAAAACTTCCTGAACTTTTGCTCCCCCAAAATGTTTCGCAACCTTTCAGCTTATCAATAAAAACCCTTCTAGAAGTTTATCTGGTCTATGAAACAGTGTCATTTTTTTTAAATATCTTCTATAAAGACTCCTGCCCTGCCGATTCGCTACTACAGACTTCTTTGTCTTGGCTCGTCTATAAGGAACACCTTGACCTCTACATCGTCTAAGAAAGTTCCTACAGCTTGTCTGCAAAAGATCGCACGCCTCAGCTCGTCTATAAAGACTTCCTCCAACTCATCTACACATACTCCTCTAGAGAGACGTCCGTTAGCTTCAAGCATCCCTTCTTTAATCCGTCTACGAAAGTCTCCCTGTCCTTCGTTTACAGAGGATCCCTTCATCTTATCTATAAAGAATCCCTTCAGTTCGTCTATGGAGATTCCTTTCATTTTGTTTATAGACACTTCATTCATCTCGTCTTTAGAGACTCCCTTCAACTCGCCTATATAGACTCCCTTCAGTTCGTATATGGAGACTACCTTCCTCTCGCCTATAGATACTCCCTTCAGCTCGACTATAGAGACTCCATCTTCAGCTCGTCTATAGAGACTCCATCTTCAGCTCGTCTATAGAGAGTCCATCTTCAGCTCGTCTATAGAGACTCCATCTTCAGCTCGTCTATAGAGACTCCATCTTCAGCTCGTCTATAGAGACTCCATCTTCAGCTCGTCTATAGAGACTCCATCTTCAGCTCGTCTATAGAGACTCCATCTTCAGCTCGTCTATAGAGACTCCATCTTCAGCTCGTCTATAGAGACTCCATCTTCAGCTCGTCTATAGAGACTCCATCTTCAGCTCGTCTATAGAGACTCCATCTTCAGCTCGTCTATAGAGTCTCCATCTTCAGCTCGTCTATAGAGACTCCATCTTCAGCTCGTCTATAGAGACTCCATCTTCAGCTCGTCTATAGAGACTCCTTCAGCTCGTCTATAGAGACTCCTTCAGCTCGTCTATAGAGACTCCTTCAGCTCGTCTATAGAGACTCCTTCAGCTCGTCTATAGAGACTCCCATTAGCTCGTCTATAGAGACTTCCTTCAGCTCGTCTATAGAGACTCCATCTTCAGCTCGTCTATAGAGACTCCATCTTCAGCTCGTCTATATAGACTCCATCTTCAGCTCGTCTATAGAGACTCCATCTTCAGCTCGTCTATAGAGAGTCCATCTTCAGCTCGTCTATAGAGACTCCATCTTCAGCTCGTCTATAGAGACTCCATCTTCAGCTCGTCTATAGAGACTCCATCTTCAGCTCGTCTATAGAGACTCCATCTTCAGCTCGTCTATAGAGACTCCATCTTCAGGTCGTCTATAGAGACTCCATCTTCAGGTCGTCTATAGAGACTCCATCTTCAGATCGTCTATAGAGACTCCATCTTCAGCTCGTCTATAGAGACTCCATCATCAGCTCGTCTATAGAGACTCCATCTTCAGCTCGTCTATAGAGACTCCATCTTCAGCTCGTCTATAGAGACTCCATCTTCAGCTCGTCCATAGAGACTCCATCTTCAGCTCGTCTATAGAGACTCCATCTTCAGCTCGTCTATAGAGACTCCCTTCTTCAGCTCGTCTATAGAGACTCCCTTCTTCAGCTCGTCTGTAGAGACTCCCTTCTTCAGCTCGTCTATAGAGACTCCCTTCTTCAACTCTTCTATAGAGACTCCCTTCTTCAGCTCGTCTATAGAGACTCCCATCTTAAGCTCGTCTATAGAGACTCCCTTCATATAGAGACTCTCTTCAACTTGCCTTTGGAGACTCCCTATATCTCTTCTATAGAGGTTGCCTTTAGCTAATATATAAAAACATCCTTCAGGTCCTCCTCTCTATAGTACCTCCCAGCATATTTCTCCCTCTCTCGTGTTACTGTTTACCTGCCTCATTCCCAATTTATAAATTACATTCGATCCGGCCCCCTGTATCACCCCAAATAATCGTCAGTCAAATCATCGATAATATCCATCAGTTCACTCTTTAACATCCTTCTTTTCGCGCCAAATATTTCATTTGCCATTGGCGGCATATGGCCGATGTCTGTCCATACCAAACTTCTCACCCCGTTTACTTCTCGGTCCACTGTCATATTCCATCTGCAATGCCATATTCTATCGGAATGGTTGTATCAGCAACAATATTCCTCTTCTTACATTTAGACACGTTCTTTATCATATCGCCGATGTTAAGAGCATAGCTCAGCATATTGGCTCACACACACACACATGGGTTTCCTCATGTCCACACCATTGCAATGGACAGCGTTCGCGTTCATCATCGATGCCACCATTATTACTGGAGGCAAATAAAAAGAACAAAGCAAAACCAAAATATGAATTCTCATCCGCGGTATCCTCATGAATTGATGCAGTTCAGCACTATTGGATAGCCCACCGTTCGGCTTATCCTATTTTGTAACAAGAACAGAACAGCAAAGCAAAAAAGGAGGACAACAACTGAAAATCAATGCGAGAACATTCAACACCCCAACAGGTTTAATTACAAATTTTAACCGAATGGATATCGGAGGCAAAGATTCACACACAAACACTCACCGCGAGAAGAATCTGAATGCTATTGCAGACCCAATAATCGAAATAGCGCTGAAACTGCAAATGTTGCATCCGTGGAGTCGTGGCATCCACAGTAGTTGTTAATTTTGAAATGACTTTTCAAATGTTTGTTTCCGCCAAATGAAATCTGAAGCGATGGAAAGGTGGCAGTGTGGGTTTTTTTTAGCAGGGTTGCCAACTTTGTCGTATACACATGAGCTGCGGGAAGTGTCCATTAAACGGAATGGCAACGAGTCTGTATAGATGAACGAAATGGAACCCGTATAGAGAGTTTTACGGAATAACTATAGACGAGCGGAAGGGAGTCTCTAAAAACGATCGGCAGGGAGTCTGTATAGGAGATCGGAAGTGAGTCTTCATAGACGATCTGCAAGGATCTGCTAGCTGAAGGGGGCCTCTACAGACGAATAGAAGTGATTTCCAATATGATCGTAAGGAATTCTCTATATTCGATCGGAAGGAATTCTCTATATTCGATCGGAAGGGAGTCTCTACAGAAGTGTTAAAGGGTGTCTGTGTAGACGATCGGACGAGAGTTTCTATAGAAGATTGGAAAGGTGGCTTTATAGATGATCGGAAGGGAGTCTCTACAGATGATAAGAAGGGAGTGTACAAAGAAGTTCGAAAGGAAATCACTATAGACGATCGGAAAGAAGCATTTATAGAAGATCAGAATGAAGTCTGTATAGACGATCGGGAGGCAGTCTCTTCATTGATGCAGCATTATTACTCGTTAGATATTGGAAGGAAGTTTATATATGAGACCGAAAATGAGTCTTAATAGATGATCAGATTTGAGGATCGGGAGGGAGTCTCTTTAGACGATCGGAAGGCCTCTACAGACGAATGAATGTGAGTTCCAATATGACTGTAAATAATTCTCTATATTCGATCAGAAAGGAGTCTCTATAGTCGATCCGCAGAGAGTCTCTACAGAAGTGTTCTAGGGTGTCTGTGTAGACGATCGGACGGGAGTTTCTATAGAAGATTGGAAAGGAGGCTTTATAGATGATCGGAAGGGAGTCTCTACAGATGATAGGAAGGAGTCTGTATAGACGATCGGGAGGAAGTCTCTTCAATGATGCAGCATTATTACTCGTTAGATATTGGAAGGAAGTTTATATATGAGACCGAAAATGAGTCTTCATAGATAATCAGAGTGAAGTATCTATAAACGATCGGGAGGGAGTCTCTTTAGACGATCGAAAAGAATTGCCTTCAGACGATCGGTAGGAAGTCTCTTTAGAAGATCAGAATTGAGTCCCCAAGGCTATTTAGACGATCAAAAATGAGTCTTTATATAACCATATGAAAGCCAAGAAGAACTTAGGGAAGTGAAAGTCGGGTG